>NC_068369.1:20402474-20599974 GCF_020536995.1 Dreissena polymorpha | reverse complement strand
AACGAAATGACATGTAAGAAATTTAATTACATGCTCTTTTACGACTACAAGTACGACCCTGTGGACGAAATCGCAGTTAGGCAGACATGCAATATGACGACTTAAATTGGACGACCTCATAGGCGAACAACTGACAAGTAAGGCGATTTGCTCTTTGGTGACTACAAGAACGACAATATTGACGAAATAGCAGTAAGTACGACACGTTCTATGACGACTTTAAAAACGATCTTTTGAAAGAAATTGCAAGTAAGACCGTATTCTCTATGACGACTACATAAACGATCGTATGGACGAAATGGCAGTAGGGACGACATGCTCTACGACGACAACAGGGTCGATCGATAGACAAACTGTCAGGTATGGGTGGGTATTCGAGAGAATTGTAGATGCCGTGTGTCCACTTATCCCGATTTCATTGATTTTTAAAAGTGGCACGCCTTACGTGGTTGATATACAAATTACTCCATTGGTTAAGTGTGTGGTGTTCTTGGTTGAAAACGGTATATAGATTGCGACACATCACCATTCCAATCAATGGTGGCAAATCAATTCCGTGCTCATATTTCAGCGACATGAACTAGTACCTGGTTGCATCATATTATTAGGTCAGAAATGCGGATGATCAGTACTCGTGTTTGGTGGTGTCCATTATTCTCCGTTATTTCCCCCCCTCCCCCTGAAAAATCACAATGGATTATCAATCCAGTGTGACCATCATTATACCTCGAACTAATATAGTTTTCTGACGTATTATCGCTTGGAGATTTAACAAAAAGGTATCATTAATTGTGCACAACCGTCACTGAAATATATCATGCGGCGTATTTCTGATGGAAGGATCTGATAACCAATATTGATTCAATCAGGAATAGTATTTGATATATAAATGAAGCGAAAACTCATACACACGCCTTATTTGTTGGTCACATCAACCCTTCTCATTTTTTCCCCAAAGCAATCAGCATCGTTTTATATATAATAAATGAGTAGAATTCATCTTCAGTCGCAAATCATATATTCAATTAAACGTATCGAGAACAATTAGAGGCTGTTCAATAGCTATGACGAAATATAAATACTGTCGTGACCACTTCATATAAAGTCGCTCGATATTGCCATGTCACCTGGGTGCGATATATTACCCAGAGACGTTCATTTACTAATGGAACTTTGATGTGAGGAATCACGCGCTTTTTTGAGTTTAGTATGGTAAATTAAACTGTAAACACCGCGTCCTATATAACAACGTTCGCGGAGTTGCAATGTTAGTTATGTCAAAGGCTGAATTATAAACGTCAAATCATCCCTGACAAGATGACATTGTCTTGGTCATTTGGACGATGTGCAGGAAGCATTAGTCAGTCACGCCGGCTCAATGTCAAGGTCCCGTTTATAGGTCAAATATTGTAGCCTCCACTTTCGTGTCAGTGTATATATTCTTTACACATTAAACTTTATTGTCTTAATTTACAATAATCCCATGAAGCATAAGTCGATCACACTGGTCCAAAATCAAGGTCACCACTTGAAAGCCAAAAGGATCACTTTGGAGGATATACCTGTTTACTACTGCTACTACTATTACTTTAAATGATAATGCAGATATTAATCCAATATTTTACTGAACGGTTATAAAAACCGGGTCCTACATGATATTCAATCATTTAATAGAAATATGAAAATGTACTTAGTTTTTTAATCGAATAATAATTGTCCTACATTTAAGGTAATTCGTGACTGTGCTTCATGACGATTCCATTTTCTGTGTTTCTTCAAGAACCACAACTGTGTTCTTGCTTTATCTTGGTTTACCATAATAAATTATTTTGTTTTTGTATACTCAGCGTTCTTCTTT
The DNA here is from genome assembly GCF_020536995.1 of Dreissena polymorpha. NCBI lineage: Eukaryota > Metazoa > Mollusca > Bivalvia > Myida > Dreissenidae > Dreissena > Dreissena polymorpha. The sequence continues at coordinate 20,598,116 of NC_068369.1, read as the reverse complement.
TTCTACAGCAAATTCTCTTTCCGGCAACCTCAGCGATAACGACGTATTGTCGCTGATGAAGAAGAACGACTTCAACAAGTGGAACGTGCTGCGCAATAACACGGAAATGGCGAAGGCTTTTTACCGCTCCATGGACGACAATCACGTGGCCATCATAGCGTACTCGGACGTGGCGGCCAACATGAGCGGCTCAGAGCTGCGTACGTACGGACACCAGAGCGAGGACATGATCATCTCGTGCACCTGGCAGGGCATGGCCTGCTCGCCGGAGTAAGTCGCTGTGCGCAGTAATAATAATAATAATAATAAAATCTTTATTTAAAGAAGATAGACTTGTTAAGAAATACATCAGATGAAATTCCATAATATGCAATTTATATAATACATTTCTTATTTTCAACAAGGTCTTCTAACAAGATACAATTTACAACAAATACATCATATTTCATCTTGAGCAATAAGAACAAAACATAAAGAATCATATATGCATACACATATAATGATATATATTATAATTAAAAACAAATGACAGACATAAAACTACAATAACCATTTATGCAAGAACAGTATTTAAACATTAAACTAATGTTATTAACTAAAACAACATGAAGCATGTTCAGTTTATTTCATAAAGTGTGGAAGAAAGATAAGCTTTTAATTTTTTCTTAAATGTAATTAAATTGTTTGTTTGACGTATAGATTGGGGTAACGAATTCCAAATTGTTTTGCTAGAAAATTCAAACGATTGTTTGAAATAGTTTGTTTTGGGTATTCGCACTAGCTTTAAATCCCCCTTTTCGCAAGATCGCAAGTTATAGTGAATATTTTGTGAAGGTGTCAAAAGGTCACGTATGTATGTTGGGGTTTGATTGTGAAATGCTTTAAATACAATAACTGACATGAAATAGTGATTACGCTGTTCGAAAGTCAACCATTTTAGATCTTTAAATAGTGTTTTTGAATTAGTGTTGTACTTTTTATTTAAAATATGTGCACCACAACGCTTTTGTATTTTGACTATTCTATTAATTTCCGTTTTGGCCGCTGAACCCCAGGTAACGCATGCGTAGTCGGATATAGGTGAGATATAACCATTATAGAAGAGCTTACGCATTTCAAGGGTTAAATATGGTTTTATTTTTTGCAAAAGAAACATTCGTGATGACATTTTTGAACAAACGCTGTTAATGTGTAGTTTCCAAGATAGAGTATTGTCAATATAAAGGCCAAGAAGTTTTTGACAATTTACTGTTTTGATCACCGTATCTGAAATTTTAAGTTTTAGATCTGTCATGTTTTGAGCTTTCCGTTTTGACCCTAATACCATACAAGTAGTTTTTAGTGGATTAATAATCATGTTATTAGTTTGGCACCAATCATTTACAATTGAAAGATTTGTTTGTAGCTTATTTTGAAGTGTTTGAATATTTGTTCCCACAGTGTGCAATGTTGTATCATCAGCATACATTGCAGAATCACATGTAAGATCTAGCGAAAGATCATTAACGTAAATAAGAAATAGAAGAGGTCCTAAAATAGATCCTTGGGGAACACCAGCAATGATGCTTTTACAAGTAGAGGTAGTGTTTTCTGCTTTGATAAACTGAAATCGATTGCGGAGATATGAAGAAAATAGGTCGCATGACCTATCATTAAAATGATAAAGTTTTAATTTGTGTAAAAGAACCCTATGGTCCACAAGATCAAATGCTTTTTTAAAATCCAAGAAAATTGTACCTACCAGATTTCCATTATCAATTTGTTTAAGCCATGAATCAACTATATTAATCAATGCTGTTTGACAAGAATGATATTTGCAAAAACCCGACTGGGTTTTGTTTAATAGACTTGTAGATTCTAGATATATATGCAATTGTTTAGCTATATGCTTTTCAAATATTTTAGATATAGTAGGTAAAAGTGATATTGGTCTATAATTATTGGGATCTTCTACCGATCCACCCTTATATAAAGGTATTACGTTTGCAATTTTAAGCATGTCGGGAAAAGTTCCATGTGATATACAGTTATTTATAAGAGCAGTGATTGGTTGTATAATGAAATCTTTGCAAAGTTTGATAATGCTGGGTCCTATACCATCAGCCCCAGCAAATTTGTTTGAATGAAGTTGATTAATTAAAGTACTAACTTCTGATGTGGTAATAAACTGAACAGAGAAATGCTTAGACTCTAGCTTAGCATCTAGATATGTTTTTAGTGAGTGGAAATCGTGTTCAGCAAATTTAGTCTTTTTAATAAGTTTCGAGATGTCAAAAAGTATAGAAACGATTCGGGGAAAGAGGCCGACTGTCAAATAAATGCATGTTTCCGACCCGCCCCCTCAATCTATTTGTATTTACAGATTCATAGAGTCTCATTCTGTCACAAATGGGCTTTGTTCGCAATGCTTGCCCGTAGATAACCCATAAGCATTCAATCCAAAATATAGTGCTAGCTCGCAATGTTGTGTATTTAGACCTATTTAAAATAATCAAAAGACCCCACCCCTCCAAAAAAAAAATTAATGAATAAAAAATAACCCAATTAAACCATTTTCAGCAACTTCACCTTCGTTCGCAACAACAAGTATGGAAACTGCTACACCTTCAATGCTTTCGACAACGGTCAAGATCCACTGACAATGAACTACCCGGGTCCGCTCATGGGTGCGTGTTTGTCCTAGAGCATTAACCAAAGTTAGTTTATTAGCAGTGCGGCGGGCCTTTCATGGGTGCATGCTAGTGAATGTTGAACATATTGTAATAGAAGTGCAGGGCCTCTCATGTTTGCATGCTTGTTCTAGAATGTTGAAAATAAAGTAATAGTAGTGCGTGACTTCTCCGCGGTGCGTGCTTGAGCTAAAACATTTACCATTGTGGTGTTGTGCGGGGACTCTCATGGGTTGTTTAAGAAAATTTACGGTCATAATTGTAGCAGAAGTGCGGGGGCTTTTCATGGGCGTTTGCTTGTACTTTTCTTGCTGAAATCTAGCAGTATTAGCACCGTAAAAACAAGCTAAGGGATATGAATTTTGTATTTCACTGCGTTCAATATGATTCTGTTTTCAAACGACCGGAAAAGCGAAATACTTTATGTGTATCGTTAATATCCTACTCTGTGTATTATACGGAGTATTCAAAAGATTGTCGATAATTCATGATGAATTAATATCCGTAACGTTCCGAACGACAGAAGGAAAACACTATTTCTATGTATTATGTAAATGTACCAATTTCAAAAAAATATATCACTGTTTTAGTTGGTTTCATCGTAAGATGTGATACATTTTTAATGGCACAATACGTGACTGTGGTGTTCTGGCGCATTAAACCGCACTCATTTATTGTGAGACATTGTATTAAGCTCGCCTTTAGGGTTCGTGGAATACAACATCGCACAATCATTTCATGGAATGCAACATAACACAATCGCCGGATTACCACAGTGATGAACATTTTAACGTCTATTTTTAGATTCATATATGTACTGATGCGAGTAAATGCGAAAATAGCAAGACCAAAAACACAGCTATCGCACACGATGCATTCACTATCGCAAACGCTAAATACACAACCGCACACGCTACATACACAGTCGCACACGTAACATAAACAATGGCATACGTAACATACACAATCGCATACGCTATATACGCAATCGTATGCGCTGCATAATACAGTCGCATACGCTACAAACGCATCCGCACGCGCTACATACACAGTCACACACGTAACATACACAATGGCACACTTAACATACACAATCGCACACGTTACATACACAATCGCACACGCTGCAAACACAATCGCACACGCTACATACACAATCGCACGCGCTTTATACACAATCACAAACGCTTCATACACAGTCGCACATGCTACATACAAAATCAAAAACGCTACATACACAATCGCACGCGCAACATCCACAATCGAACACGCTGTGAACACAATCGCACACGCTAAATACACAATCGCACGTGCTACTTACACAATCGCACGCGCTATTTACACAATCGCAAACGCTACATACACAATCGCACATGCTACATACATAATCGCACGTGCTTCCTACACAATCGCACGCGCTATATACACAATATCAAACGCTACATACACAATCGCACATGCTACATACACAATCGCACGCGCTATATACACTATAGCACACGCTACATACACAATCGCAAACGCTACATACACAATCACAGGCGCTACATACACAATCACAGGCGCTACATACACTATTGCACACGCTACATACACAATGGCTACACATGACCATGTGCATGCATGTTGTCTCAGGTCTCACACTAGAGCTGAACATAGAGCAGGACGACTACATTCCTGCCCTGGCCCAGGACGCCGGGGTGAAGATCGTTATCCATGAGCGGGGAACCTATCCCATACCGGAAGACGCGGGACTGTCGCTCCCTCCTGGGATGAAGACATCCATCGGGCTGGACAAGGTAAAACGCTCCGGCCATAAATAAATGCAATGCCTGTAGATGCCTTTATTATAAAATGTATAATAAACATAAACAAACACATCACTAGTACCGTAAGAAAAATGTACATAAAAATGTTTGTTATAACCTCCTAGTTTTAAATAAATCTGTACCGTTATATCATTGTGAGCTGTTCATTGCTGCAAACCACACTTCGATCCTCACAGACCGAGTATAAGCGCCTCCCGCCGCCTCACGCTGACTGTGGCACGAGCGGCCAGGGCGTCGTGGACCTGTATGCACGTGACTTCGGAACCGCCTACACCAAGGAGACTTGCCTCAAGTCCTGCATGCAGGCCGCCGTACTAGACCAGTGCGCATGCGCATCCTCCTTTTTCTACGTACCACCTGGCGAGAAAGTCTGCTCCTTGGAACTCCGTGGAAACGACTGTAAGATGAATGTACCGAGTCCACCACCCATAGTTTGCTTTTCCGGCATGTCTCTTTTTAAAATCACCTGGTAATATGTAATATATTATCATGCGTTCGGTTTTGCTAATTTGCTAAACGAGTAGATGCACAATCATCGGTGTCTTGGGTAATGCATTCTCGTATACATTATGTTTAATTGCAGCAATGTGCGTCTACATAGTTACTATGGAAATTGTGGAAAGCTGCAACGGGAGATGCCCGACACCGTGTGAGTAAGTGACATGTAGTAACTGTACAATAAGCTTGAAATGAAACTAATAAATGGCAGGAATTCTTCAGTCAATCACGGCCTGTGTAATGCCGTGTCGACATTTGCATGTACACGCATCAACGTGAGTATACTTGAAGGCTTGTTCGGGTCGACATTTGCATGTACACGCATCAACGTGAGTATACTTGAAGGCTTGTTCGTGTCGACATTTGCATGTGCACGCATCAACGTGAGTATACTTGAAGGCGTGTTCGGGTCGACATGCGCAAGTACACGTTCAACGTGAGTATACTTGAAGAATTGTTCGGGTTGACATGTGCAAGGACACGCATCAGCGTGAGAATACTTGAAGGCTTGTTCGGGTCGACATGCGCAAGGCCACGTATCAACGTGAGTATACTTGAAGGCTTGTTCGGGTTGACATATGCAAGGACACGCATCAGCGTGAGGATACTTGAAGGCTTGATCGTGTCGACGTGTGCATGTACACGTATCAACATCTATACTTGAAGGCTTGTTCGTGGCGACATGTGCATATATACGTATCACCGTGAGTATACTTGAAGGCTTGTTCGGGTCGACATGTGCAAGTACACGCATCAACGTGAGTATACTTTAAGGCTTGTTCGGGTTGACATGTGCAAGGACACGCATCAGCGTATGGATACTTGAAGGCTTGATCGTGTCGACATATGCAAGGACACGTATCAACGTGTGAATATTTGAAGGCTTGTTCGTGTCGACATGTGCAAGTACATGCATCAACGTGAGTATACTTGAAGGCTTGTTCGGGTCGACATGCGCAAGTACACGTATCAACGTGAGTGTACTTGAAGGCTTGTTCGGGTCGACATTTGCAAGTACACGTATCAACGTGAGTATACTTGATGGCTTGTTCGGGTCGACATTTGCATGTACACGTATCAACGTGAGTATATTTGAAGGGTTGTTCGTGTCGACATGTGCAAGTTCATGCATCAACGTGAGTATACTTGAAGGCCTGTTCGGGTCGACATGTGCAAGTACACGTATCAACGTGAGTAAACTTAAAGGCTCTGTTTGTCTCATATATGTTTTTGCGGCACGGCGGCCACACCAATAACGATGCACATATAAGTGTGATGGCTAGTCAGTATAGCACTGATAGACATGCATATCGAATAGCAAGACTCTATGTGCCTGTCCGTCCGTCAGCCTCTTTGGTCTGTAAAGACATCATCATTACATCATCACAATCATATCATCATTTAATCATCATTTCATCAATTTTATTATTATCATCATTACATCATCATTTCATCATCATTTCATCATCATTTCATCATCATTTCACCATCATTTCATCATCATTTCATCATCATTTCATCATCATTTCATCATCATTACATCATCATTTCATCATCATTTCATCATCATTTCATCATCATTACATCATCATTTCATCATCATTTCATCATCATTTCGCCATCATTTCATCATCATTTCATCATCATTTCATCATCATTACATCAGCATTTCATCATCATTTCATCATCATTTCATCATCATTTCATCATAATTTCATCATCATTACATCAGCATTTCATCATCATTTAATCATCATTACATCATCATTACATCATCATTTCATCATCATTTCATCATCATTACATCATCATTTCATCATCATTTCATCATCATTACATCATCATTTCATCATCATTTCGCCATCATTTCATCATCATTTCATCATCATTTCGCCATCATTTCATCATTATTTCATCATCATTTCATCATCATTTCATCATCATTACATCATCATTTCATCATCATTTCATCATCATTACATCATCATTTCATCATAATTTCGCCATCATTTCATCATCATTTCATCATCATTTCATCATCATTTCATCATCATTACATCATCATTATGTCATCATTTCATCATCATTTCATCATCATTTCATCATCATTTCATCACCATTTCATCATCATTTCATCATCATAATCATATCATCATGTTAACTATAAATTTATGCACTTGAACATACATATGTGGTGTTAAAATGTCAAAAAATGTCGTTGCTTTTTGCTTTTTGCCTGTTCCGTTAATAAACTAAATATCATTGATTGAAGCCTTAAATACACGATCAACACATGAACAGTTAAAAGCTGAGAACAACACATTAATTATTGAACACTGCATAAATCACTGACATTACAGAGAATGAATTTGTTTGAGTTGTAGCATACATCACATCTAAAGATGTGCTGATACAATTAATATTTCTCTTGCATGTCTCTTCACATTGAACTGTTCACTGCAAATGATCAATGTCAATTATAAAAGAGAAATCGTGTAAAGCTGAAATGCTATGTACCACCGGTGTAGGTCGTTAATGCGCTGCTTGGACCACGGTTCGGTGATCAAGTATTTTGATCTTTGGTTATGACAAAAAGTTTAAGTCGAATGTCTGAACTATACTGCGTCCATGATTTTTAATCTATCTTTCATAATTATCTAAAATTATTCTGGGATATTTCTTCACATTTTTTACAATTTCAATTGATGCGTGTCCACTCTGAAAAGGGTAATTGTGCTTTTTTGCGCATCAGCAGATGACTAACTTGTTGTTTACTGGCCAGTAAACAAAGACAAATCAACGGTTATTTATTATTCTAACACGGCACGTGCCAAATTTCATATAAACAAAGAAGAAAATCGTCCATGGGTTATTCTGCAACAAATTATGGGCGGAGCTTATACTCTGAAGAACGCGCTGTAGCTAAACAAAACATGCCGATACATTTTCCACCAGCGTAATAATCCGGTATTTATGAATGAAAGTCACGTGACAAAATACTACGCTATGAACAGAAATGCGTAAAATTGACCTAATTTCCCACGGTGTTCGTCTGCTGCTTCGATACTAAAAATGCTGACGTTGAATTAAAACTATTTGTTATTTGTTTGTGTACAGTATCGTCAGTTTATTCCAATTTATTATCACATATACAGTGTTGTTTTCTTGTAGATGTAACACTCTTGCGTTAATTTAAAGTGTACAATGAAAACATGTTAGTTTACGCACGTTGTTGTTGTTCTTATTTAACCAAACATGAGAAATGAAATGGGTTTTTTTTCCATCCAGTTTGGCTGTTATTGAGGGCGGAGATCTGATCGACAGAACAGCCGAAAGCTAGTTTTATGGGCGGAGCTTCAAATAAAATAGTATGCAAGAAAAATAAGATACATTCTATAAATCTTTAGTAAAAATCGTGTTAGAATCGAAATAATTCGTGTACGTTATAGTTTGTTGTCGAATAACCCACGGCCGGAAGTTTAGATGCGTGGTTTCAAATCACTCGTGCTTCGCACTCGTGATTTAGTCCCTACGCATCTAAACTTCCGGCCGTGGGTTATTCGACAACAAACTATAATGTACACGAATTATTTCTTAAATTGAATACCATCTGACATGTTTATATTTTGACACAGCGACACAGTGTACTCCCTGGTCACATCCATGTCACAGTGGCCATCGGAAAACTACGAGGTAAACATGCAATAGCGAACCATATCATATGTAAAACAGTAATACCAAACCTTCACATATGTTCTACTGCAATAGAAAACCTTCACATAGGTTACATTGAAAAAGCAAACATTCACTTAGGTTACATTGGAATAGCAAACCTTCACATTGGTTACAATGGTATAGCGAACCTTCACTAGGTTCTCCTGCAATAGCATTTTTTCTCATACGTTCTCCTGCAATAGCAAGCCTTCACATAGGTTCTACAGGAAAAGCGATATATATTATTTTATCTAATTAAATTATATTGGGTTTTCGTTACATTCAACATGCATGGTCATCTTAATCAGTTTTACCGGAATAGTTAACTGGTATTTATCAAATATTTTAAAATATACATTTATTGTTTAGCTAAAACTGTAAATACACTTTGTGTAATAAGTATTACATTAACGCTTATAATGACATTAAATTCATATATTTTGCGTTTTTCTTCAGGATTATCTGGATTCCAAGATATCTAAAACGTCGAGCTATTTCATGGACAAAGAAAAACGAACGGACATGTATAAAACCTTATTCATAATGTTTGATATAAAGTTAAGAACGTAAGACATTAAGGAAATTTCGCTACATTTGAATGGTAGTTAACTGGTGATGTAATATCTAGCAGGGAAAGTGAAATATCTAGTTAGCGATGCATGGTGTTTAGCTGAATATGTTTTATATCTAGTATATAAAGCAGTTAATTCTATTTATCTGTAACGTACGACAGTTAGATAGACAGGAGACATAGCTATGTACAATGTATAGGAATATTTATTGTTTTACAGGTAAACGTCTGTATTACTACGTGTCATATCTTAATTTATTTTATACTTATTGATTAATGATTGAACATTCTAGGGGAAATAAATCTGTTATAAAGCGGTCGTGAAAATTTTACTTTTCTAACTATACTGAAGACATCAATTAACGGTAAGACCCCTTAGGTAAACAACTAGCCTGATATATTGCATTAATAGTATTAAGATAAAGTATTATCTAGAGCAGAGAAGATATGATAGTCATGTAATTTTTTAACTATTTGGTTCGGGAGGAGCAATTTCTAGCTTAACAAAATAATTATGTATGTGTGAGTGATGTATGAAGCTGGAGGTGTATGGTATTTAGATATGTGTACACGATACTTAATATTTATGTGTGGTATTTAGATATGTATAAATGAAAGTTACAATATATGTGTGGTATTTCGATATTTGTACATGAAAGTTACTATACATGTGTGGTATTTAGATATGTGTACATGAACGTTACTGTACAGGTGTGGTATTTAGATATGTGTACATGAAAGTAACAATATATTTGTGGTATTTAGATATGTGTACATGAAATTAACTATATGTGTGTGGTATTTAGGTATGTGAACATAAAAGTTACTTTGTGTGGTATATAAATACTAAGTATGAGATTGTGATACAGTCATTGCAATAGGTGTGTGGCGTTTAGATATGTGTATGTGATACATAGCTGTATGTTTATGATATTTAGATTTGTGTACATGATATATAGCTGTAGATGTATTATATTTAGATACGTGTATATGATACATACCTGTAGATTATGGTATTTAGTTCGGCAAATATGTATAGGGTGCATAATGACTTCACACCAATGCCTTCATACTGAATTTTACCCATCTATTATAGCGATACAACCCTACTGAAAGTTGACGTTTTCTACACAAGGTTGATGCTTAAAAAAGTCGAACAGAAGAAAGCGTACGAAGTAAGTTCGTTAATTCATTTTACATTTTACTTGAAATGTAAATTTCGGTAGAAGTGTTTTCCTTTTCTGTCCATATACTCTTATATTCTATATTTACAAAAGTCTGCAATATTTGTAAAAGTGCATCACTATTAAATATGGTTTTTAGAAAGGAAAAGTTTGTGTGAAATTTACAGTTTAAGAAATTGCTTCAATCACAATTTAAAATTAACTTATTTTATGTTAAAAGAAATACGTAACGAACCTGATATCTTAAGTTTCTCATCTAAGTATCTGAAATCTGCCTTATTCAGTCTGAGAACTTGATATCTGACATCGGAGGCCAGCTGGGTCTGTGGCTGGGCCTCTCTGCAATCACGTTTGGCGAGCTGATTGATCTGTGTGTGTCCCTGGGGAGGGCGGCAGTCGACGAGTGTTGCGACCGGAAGTTCCATGAGGAGGAGAAACAGGACGGTGAGTCCGACATAGCCTAGCAGACTGGAAGCGTCGACTGGGAACATGCAAGGATTCATGTGTTTTCGAGACGCATTAACAGATTTATCAGGAACTCGTAATAATATCGCAACGTGTTTAAGCTGTTGTGTTTAATTGTATTGTTTCTGATGTTTTTATAATGACATCTAATTATTTTTTGCAAATTCATTTATGGCACCAATCAGAAGTGAACAAGACTTTGACAGCAACTCAAGTCATACAGGAACCCTCGTTCTGTGAAACTTCCTATTAATTTCCAGTACAAATCAAATATTGGATAGCTTTCATAGAACCAATGGCTGTCCATGTATTTACTGTTATCATAATAAAATAAAAAGCAAGGATGCTACGTGTAACCAGTGTTCATAGATTTTAAACACATTGATAGTATTATTAAAACTATATACTGAAGACTCGCAATTATTTGATGAACTCGGGCAAAGGTAACCTGACCATCTATCACTAGCATTTAGTTGGACCATGACAAATATCACTAGCATTCAGTTGGACCATTGCATATATCACTAGCATTCAGTTGTAGCATAACATATACCACTAGCATTTAGTTGTAGCATTACATATACCACTAGCATTCAGTTGTAGCATTACATATACCACTAGCATTCAGTTGTAGCATTACATATATCACTAGCATTTAGTTGTAGCATTACATATATCACTAGCATTCAGTTGGACCAATACATATATTACTTGAATTCAGTTGGACCTTTACTTACGCCACTAGCATTTTGTAGGACCATGACTTATATCACTAGAATTCAGTTGGACCATTACATATGTCACTAGAATTCAGTTAAACCTTTATTTATATTACTAGCATTCAGTTGGACCATAACATATAACTCTAGAATTTAGTTGGACCATTGCCTATATCACTATCATTCCGATAAACCATTACGTATATTACTAGCATTCAGGTGGACCATTACATAAATCAGTAGCATTCAGTTGGACCATTATCTATATCACTAGCATTCAGTTGTACCATTACATATATTTCTAGCTTTCAGTAGGACAATTACATATATCACTAGAATTCAGTTTGACCATTGCACATATCACTATAATTCAGTTTGACCATTATATATATATAGTACTAGCATTCAGAAGGACCATTGCATATATTACTAAAATTCAGTTGGACCATTAAATATATCACTAGCATTCAGTTGGACCATGACTTATATCACTAGCATTCAGTTAGACCATGACGTATATCACCAGCATTCAGTGAGACCATTACATATATCACTAGCATTCAGTGAGACCATTACATATATCACTAGCATTCAGTTGAACCATTAAATATATCACTAGCATTCAGTTAGACCATGACGTATATCACTAGCATTCAGTTAGACCATTACATACATCACTAGCATTCAGTGAGACCATTACATACATCACTAGCATTCAGTGAGACCATTACATATATCACTAGCATTCAGTTAGACCATTACATACATCACTAGCATTCAGTGTGACCATTACATAAATCACTAGCATTCAGTTGAACCATTACAAATATTACTAGCATTCAGTTGAACCATTTCAAATATTACTAGCATTCAGTTGTACTATTGCATATATCACTAGCATTCAGTTGGACCATTACAAATATTTCTAGCATTTAGTCGGACCATTACAAAAATTACTAGCAATCAGCCGGACCATTACATATATCACTAGCATTCAGTTGGACCATTGTATTTATCACAAGCATTCAGTTGGACCATTGCATATATCACTACCATTCCGTCGGGTATTTACATATATCACTAGCATTCAGTTGAACAATTACACGTATCACTAGCATTCAGTAGGATAAGTACATACATCACTAGCATTCAGTGGGAAAAGTGCATATACCACTAGCATTCAGTGGGAAAAGTGCATTTACCACTAGCATTGAGTTGGACTATTACATATCACTAGCATTCAGTTTGACAATTACATACATCACTAGCATTCAGATGGATCATAAAATATATCACTAGCATTCAGTAGGACCCTTACCTATATCACTATCAGTAGGAATTTCGTTAATATTAAGTCCAAGCTGTGTGGACATTTATTAAACCACGGATTAGTTTCGTCGAAGAAAGCTATTTCTCTGCGAATTTAGTATAACATCAGACAAATGCCAGTTTTCTTTGCACACGCAAATCCGTGTATGTTTAGTTCGTTTGTCTGTTAGTGCTTTCGTATGTCCGTCCTTGCATGTAAGTCTCAGAGAACGTTAATTATTAACACAGTTGGGTTAATTGGAATCGTTTAGGGACATTTATGTTGAATATGCGGTTGAAGATTTCAAATTAACTTTTGTTTAATGACATTGAACGTGTGTTTCTATAAAAAGCAATCGATTCGCGCTTCTATTCCATGTGTCGACAATGCAAAACAACAAGTGGTCCTTACACCATAACACACATGATATTGATAAGCAAATAATAGTAAAGGTCGACTTGTGGTAAATCGCTTCAACTCGACGCCCGACATTTAAATTGAAAGACGACAACGACCGACGAAGCTTCATAGTCAATCAACGCGCGTCTCAATTTCAATACAGAGTTTTTGTCCTATGCTCTCATATAAAAGCAAGTCACAAAATGTGCTTAAAAGTCAGTCAGTTCCAAAACGGGGGATTAAACCATGTGTTGGCCATAAATTAGTTATCAGAGATGAAACGACGTCGGGTAAAAATAATAATATTCGCGATTTTAGTTAAAGTTTACTGTACACGTGCGCCTATAGTGTGTATTATAAGAGAAAACAGGATAAGTATTGATGCAAAGCATCAAAGGGCGTCGGGAATTTCAGTGTAAAAGGCACTAAATAAAGTTACATGAAACGATTTTTTTCTACTGTAAATATTAATATATTGGCCGATTATTTTAAACAAAATAGAAAAAGACACTGGTATAACTAGTATCTATGATTTTGTATTATATCCACCAAATAACCATTATCTATGATGTTGTGTTATAACCCCCAAATAACCATTATCTATGATAAAAAACAAAAAATGGTTACAATAAAACAGCATATTTATTTAAACTAAAATGTCTACATCAAAACAAAAAGTTAACATAGAACACAAATAAAATAATTTTATTCTACTAGGGCTCGAACCGTGGGCCTCTCACATGTGAAGCGAGCGTGTAACCACTACACTTCGGAACCTCTTAAAAATCACCTTCTAACAAAGATATTAATATGTGACTGTAGTGTAACGGTTATCAATAAAGCAATAAACCGTGTAATCGCTGTCATCTTGTAAAATTAAAGAAAATACGCGTTAACCAAAACTCGAACAGCAAAAGTCTGCGCTATTGTTAGAAAAACCACAATATAAATATATTTTCATTATGTTTTGTTTTTATACAAAACCAGAAAGTTTCACCGGTGAGCGTATTTGCCCAGTCCCTGTGATCTTTTATTATTGCCGAGTTCCTGTGATCAGTTATTAATTAAAAGAATTAGCTTTGCATTGTCGGCAATACATGTTGTAGTAAATGTAATAGGCACAAATGCAGTACTTATTTACGCTCATTTACACCAAAAATCACGACTATGCAAGATATTCTGACAACAAAAATATATACATTGATCCGTAAAATAACTTCTCCTCCCATAAGCGAACAAAAAAAGTATAACATTCGAATAGCCGCACTTCATTGAAGAAAATACGCGTTAACCAAAACTCGAACAGCAAAAGTCTGCGCTATTGTTAGAAAAAAAAACACAAAATAAATATAGTTTGATAATGTTTTGTTTTTATACAAAACCAGAAAGTTTCACCGGTGCGCGAATTTGCCCAGTCCCTGTGATCTTTTATTATTGCCCAGTCTCTGTGATCAGTTATTAATTAAAAGAATTAGCTTTGCATTATTGGCAATAAATGTTGTAGTAAATGTAATAGACACAAATGCAGTACTTATTTACACTAATTTTCACAAAACAATCACCACTATGCAAGATATTCTGACAACAAAAATATTTACATATACATTGATCCGTTAAATAACTTCTCCTCCCATAAGCGAAAAAAAAGAGAATTACATACGAGTCGCCGCACTTCAGTGCGACGCCATTGATATTTCCATCGAATTTCTCGAACGACATGTAAGAAGACAACAGATATGCTGACGGTTTTCCTTCCATAACTTTTTTATCCCGACATCTACGATCTTGAAACAAAACCCCGGCGGAAGCAAACATTGTAAAGCCGTAATCATTTACAAGAAATATAAATAAAAATTGGCATACCGGGTAAAACACTCGCTACTCTTTTACAAAAAAACTACACGAAAACGACGCCATTTCGGAAGTAAGTTCCAACCAAGCTCACTTAAAACCGGTAAGCTCCCGTATACGCATGCCGAAGGGAGATGTCCGAGTAGATCCGACTAATTCAGCTTTTCAAAAAATACCTACATATTGAACCAATAATAGCAGTTAAAAGTGTTTTTTACAAATATAATTTGATTACTTTATTGTAGAATCGATGAAATGTTGCATTACCGGTTTTCAAAATGTTGCATCCCGACCCCAACAATCATCTTTAGAATTGGATTATTAGAATTAAATCTCATTTCACCATTTCCACTTGCAAAAGTCGTATTCGATATATTTTT
Organism: Dreissena polymorpha; assembly: GCF_020536995.1. Taxonomy (NCBI): domain Eukaryota; kingdom Metazoa; phylum Mollusca; class Bivalvia; order Myida; family Dreissenidae; genus Dreissena; species Dreissena polymorpha. Next base: position 20,582,528 of record NC_068369.1, on the reverse strand, counting down.
AAGATAACATGGGTAATAAATGTATGCAAATTATCATGAAATAACATTTTTAAATGTTAAACATAACATCACGACATTGAGCAAACGATAAAATACAATTTGTTTTGATAAATTAAAGACAAATTAATGTCAGAAGTAGTGCTTCGGCTATGGCTTCCCGAGCCATTTTTTCTTCTTTGTCTCTTTTGCTTCAGGTATATCGTCTTCGAAAAGCAGATCTAGCCTGCTGGAGACGGAATTGAAAAAAAAACAAAAAAAACATATATTTATTGGCAAGTTCGGAAGCACGTATTAAAGGACGTGACAATAATAATTGACAAACTAACTTTACGTCCTTTTTAATCGGGACCGAATTTGATGCGTCATTAAAGTTATATTATAGGCATTTTTCATTGTTGAAATGAGCTAAAAAGAAATAACAGGTCAAAAGAGTTACTTAAAATGTGGTAACTGACCAATTATATGCAACTCATCTTGCTACCAGTTTTTTTTTTATAAAAAATATATATAATATTAGATATTTATAGGATCTGGCACGAGTTGTTATATCATACCATATTTTATTAAACGAGTTCAGGAATTTTGTTAGTAAGCGAGCCTTTGGCGAGCTTACTAACGAATTTCCTGGACGAGTTTAATAAAATATGGTATGATATGACAACGAATTTCAGATCTTTTTTAGCACATGCTATGAGCAAATTAAATAAGTATATACGCAAACATAATGATAAATCCCGAATGTTGTTTACATTTCGTGACGTCATTTGACGTTGCAACGTCATTTCAGCAAAATAACAAAAAATGCGATTTGTCGGTAAACTAAATCTAAGCCAATGAAAACGCTTAAAAAATGTTGTATTACACATGTGTAATATAAAAAATATGTAATGGTTGTATTACATGGGAAACAGGGTATAGCATGTGATAAATTACATTACTGTCACAGTCCTCTTAGCCGGGCGGACCTGTCTTTTACTTTGAATCGGTGTTAGTATTCGTGTGTCGTATGTATAGATATCGTTGCAGGAAATTAAAATGATCCGTAAAACACAATTGTGTCTTTGTGTCGTATGATCGAATCTGCACTAAAACTAAGTTTAGATTCACCTCGTACAGCGAATCATTTCTGTCGTCAGTTGTCAAAACGAAAGTAGGGTTGATATTCAAATGCATTATTTTACTCTGTCCGGGATATTGTTTTAGTATGTCGATGATGCAAAAACAAATAGAGGTGTATTTAAAGTGAAAACACCAAAAATAAACAACGGTTGCGATAGACACCTACAAACATAGCATATACTGTTAGATGCGCATAATATCGCTTAAATATACAACTCAAAATATATTACCCTTTTAAACTGTCTAATGTTATTCGATAATTATATAACAGAGTTTTAATGCGCCTGACTCCTTTTAATTAATGTTCTAACATACGAATAGCTAATACCTCAATCTATAACAGTTTTAATCAATTTTATACCGACAATTTGAAATTATTTCCAAATATTCAAAATATGTACACTCTATTAATGCAACCGTTTTTTATTGAGCTTGAAAATATGCAGGGATGTCATAAATACAAACACCCAATTATATCAGGCACGTGCATTGATTAATGATCAACCCAGACAATATTTTGATTTACTTTTTTACCTGTCATCAAAGATATTTTAAGACGGTACTACAATCGGCGATTATAGTCTGAATTGCATAAATATTTCATCGTCTATGATTGATTCGCTTCCTCAAAAGAAAAAAAAATTAGTGCTTACATCGCGAGACGTAATGCATCCAGTTTCACTTTCGGTTTGGTTGGTTTTGTAAACACCGTAAATTCAACTTCAAAAGTGGACAAAAACATGATTAAATGATGTTGGAAAAGAAAATTATTTGAATAAAAGGTCAAAATGCAACACAAATGAACGTTGGCAGTGCTTTTTATATCATAGTTTCGGTATAATGTTTGGTGCTAGTTCAACGCGCATTGTATACAGCCTTATAACAATAGACGGGTCACTTTTTGGTGAATTAAATGGTAATACAAGCCAAGATAGCGACCGAAATACACGAGGTCTACTTACGGATGCGTCCGGAGAAAGTCGATGATTGTGAACGCTGTAGTCTACCAAATTCTTCAGTACCGTAATGGCAGCGGGTCACATAATAGGCGATATGGCGACGGTCAATTTATCGATTTTTGGATTGTCTATAATCAAATGTATGGTCTCGCTGTCCATAATCTCTACTTTTTGAAGGTCTTACTCGTTGTAAAGAGGGTATGGGCCGGGGGTCGGTATATTGTATATTGGATGCACTCTATGGTGATTCGGTCCCATATATATATTACGGACGCATCCGTAAGATAGACCTCGTGTATTTCGGTCGCTATCTTGGCTTGTATTACCATTTAATTCACCAAAAAGTGACCCGTCTATTGTTATAAGGCTGTATACAATGCGCGTTGAACTAGCACGAAACATTATACCGAAACTATGATATAAAAAGCACTGCCAACGTTCATTTTTGTTGCATTTTGACCTTATATATATATATATATATATATATATATATATATATATATATATATATATATATATATATATATATATATATAATATATATATATATATAAACCCATAAAACAGTACAATCAATGCTTTAAAAAATCATAAAAGTATTAAAAAATTAAGCTTGTTTATGCAGTTTACAACGTTTTGAACATAATATGAAACAATGTTTTCTAAAACAAAAACAATTATTGAATTTCCGTGTTTACAAGTTTTTGGGGCTAAGTAAATACTCCTAAAATAAATTAATGATTGTTACTTTTTACTTGTTACTTGGCTTCCAAGTCAGATAAATGCAAATGTCACTGTAACTTAAAATAAAAATACAATGTTCCGGTTGCTGTAAATAATTGTATTTTGCTTTCAACAATTTTGATGAACTATAATTTTAAGCAAGCATGCGCCATTGTTTTGCATTGAATTTGCAGCTAATCAGATCGAAACACCGGTCATTGTTACTTAAAACTGAAAAATGGGATGTTGTTTAAATACGTGACTTTTTAAAAAGAGATTGTACCTTATTTTGTAGTTCATAGCTTTCATGCAGACCTTTATTGAATTTATTAAATGTCTATGGGATTCTGTCGCGTCAAGGCAAACGTCATTTTAAAATAAATACAAACATGTTACGCAGAAATAGTGAGTGTGCATTTACATGCATACCTAGCTGTAGAATTTAATGTGGGCCAGTTGGGTATATGTCAATGGTTCTATAACTAAAGAAAACATAGAGGTCGCAGTAGTGTAGTGGAAAACGTGTCCGCCTAGCGATCGGGAGGTAACGGGTTCGATCCCAACTGTGGGAGCGTTCTTTAGATTTCCCCTATAGACACCTAGTACTGGTTCTAGTCCAAGGAAACGGACTCGAGAGCGTTTTAAATAAGCATGAGGTTTTCTATGCAATCAAGCTATACTTAATAAGTTAAAACCAATAGCGTTTTTTGCGTAAACGGTTATGATTAAGATATTGTGCCCAAATTGTGTGAATTTATATTTTATAAACAAGGTTTATAAATATATCTTAATTAATTGTTTTATTTCAAAGATGGCCCACAGTCGACTACCCTCACACCATCAATCCTATCCTACCGTTTGAATGAGAATCAGCTACTGAATGACATCACCTGCTCTGCCACATGCTACCCAGTATGTACGTTCACATGGGCAAAGTCTGGCGAAGGCACAATCAACACAACTTATGGTGTGCTTTCAATTAGAAATATACACAGAACACAGGCTGGTACTTACTGGTGTTCTGCGATGAATGAAGCAGGCTCCTCCACTAGCCAGAATGTAATCATCAATGTTAATTGTAAGTATATTATATAAGCTATATGCAATATAATTTAATTACGTGAAAACATTGTGTCAATTTATTGAATACATGGTATTCGTTGTTTGCTTAAGCTCTAATTTGTGAAGGAAAAATAAAAAAAATGAGTTTATTTACCAGAAATAATCATATAACTCGAATATGTTTATACCACATAGTTTAACATATTACAGATGGTCCTGACTCGATGACACTGTCTCCAGCTAACAACTTTTACACGGTGAATGAGAATCAGCGCACAAATAATATCATCTGTTCTGCCAGTTGTTATCCTTTATGCACGTATTCGTTGACAAAGGCTGAAGCTGGTACAGTTAGCAATTACGAATTATTGTTACTGGGAATAGTGAACAGATTAGAGGCGGGTACTTATTGGTGTACAGCGTCGAATGCAGCACGCTATGCCAATAGCGAGAACGTGACAGTCCAGAATGTATGTACGTTGAAATATTTTTAAATTGACTTGTGGGCGCATATGCTTTTTCTTCATGTTCACAATTATATGCTAATTGTGCTCCTATTTTTCATTTACTTAGTTTTGTTTATTTTATAGATGGTCCTGATACAGTGGTGTTGTCTCCATCTACTGCATCATACTCGCTGAATGAAAATTCATCAATGCATAACACTACCTGTTTTGCTGATTGTTTCCCTGCCTGTACGTACACATGGACACAATCTGAAGAAGAAATAGGCAGCAAAACGTATGGTGTGCTATCTCTGGGAACTTTACAGAGACATGAAACAGGCATTTACATTTGCATTGCAAAGAATCCAAGGTCTGCCGTCACAGCCAACAGTCAGACAGTTGCGGTAAAGATCAGATGTAAGTTGTTCCATTCATAGTTCTGTTGTACTGTTTTGTTGCTATTTATTTTATTATTGTATAGACCTTTCGACAGGATTGTTTTTCTATAAGCATTCATGATTGATTTTGGCATTATTATATTAATAAGAGAAAAATGAAAGAATTGTCAATTTTCCTTACCATGTTTGAAAATTTGGATAAAGAAATAAGCTAGTATAAGATCACATCTATGTATTCCACTTAGTACAGTTGACTGCATGGATTTTGTTTGAAGTTAGAAACATGCACATGGTAAGTTATCTTCTGTAATGGGTTGTTGATTTACAACATTTGACATGCTTTTTCGCTTGATGTCACTATAATTGACCAATGTTCAAGAAATTTCATTTTACAAATGCTATATCGTTTTGGAACTGGAACTGTCCATATACCCAAGAAATTATTAAATTTGTTGTTGATATTGTTCGTAGAAGTAGACCAAGCATACATATTCCCATTACATGTCAGGATCTAGTACTTGGAATTATTAATCCAAAAATGAATGATTTAAATATAGTTTGCCTAGAGCTTAAACGGTATATCTTTCATTGTCAAAGAAAAAACAGAATCCCCTCAAAGTACGGACTTGTAAACAGAATGAAACAAACTTTTGAAATTTACAAAAGCACAATTAAATCAGATGAAGAATTAAAAATATGGTCCCTTGTGAAAATATTTACTGACATCACATATAATGACATAACTAACCATAACACATAATTCAACTAATACATATGAATTTGTTTTGTTGTTCTTGTAAACTCTGCATTATCAGCTTGCGTATATAATGCAATTCAGCACCCATACTAATTTTTTTTTTTTTTTTTCTAATGTGCAATTTTTTATGTTAAATGATATGTACATACTTATATTCAACACTAATTTAGTTTGTATTGAACAAACTAGTGTATGTTGTTGTTGTTACATACTTGTACTATAACTCAATTATAATTGTATATGAATGTATGTTTGAATTTAATTACCAAATTGCTATACATGAACTACTTTGTTATATGAAATTCATAATGTATGTAATATTCTACGGAGTGAATAAAATTTTGCAGGTAAAAAAAAAAAAAAAAAAAAAAAAAAAAAAAAAAAAAAAAAAAAAAAATTTTACAAATGCTATATCGTTTTTTTACACTTTCATTTACAAACAAGAACATATTTATACACACTACATACATTGTCGTGCATATACAAGCAGAAGAAGGGGGTACATTGTTCTACCTAGGAATACACAATTGGTTCTTTGTGTAAAACAATATTCTGTTGGTTTACATGATGCAAATGAAAAAAAATGTGCATTTGCAATAAGATAAACTGTTACGGCGGAGTTTCTGTTTTGGGATTAAAACACAATACATAAATACGATAGGATGATAAGGCACGATAATGGATTGTGTGTTAATTATTTATCAGTTCTTTTAGAAGGAATATAAACTTAGAAAATAACTGATGCTTGGTATCACTTGTTTGGAAATGTATTTTCAATATTAATTGACCGTCCATTAGAATACTTCACATTTTATATACGCTTTGTAGATTGTGATGCAGATTTCACTTTAAGTTTTATTTCACTCATTATATGCTGCGTATTGTGTTTTGATACATACACTTAAGTATGTACCCTAACATAAACATGGTTAATATTTGTCCAAAATTGGGTGGCAAAATGGCGTTCCAATAAAAGGTTTTCGATTGTTTGTACTTCCTGGCACAATAAGCAGCATATGGACATTTGAATCCACTATTATTTCGTGTAAAGTAAAAAATATACTAAGTGCCAGTAAATTGTTTAGTTTAACATTATTTTCAAACACTTGTTTCGATAAGAGTAAGTGGAACGTTTTGTTATTAGTACAAACCTTATATGTATATTGCTTTGGTCATTCCGGTCAAGTATTTTGTCGTTAGTGTATTAGGTTTTGTATTTAAGTTTAAGTTAATCGATGAATCTTATTTCAGTGTTTCCTTTCATTGTGTAGGTATGGCAAATTTAATGATATTTGTTTCTGCTAACCAGTTTTGTTTACATTTAAGTTTGTATAAGTTATCAGCTTCTGAGACATGATCTTTGTTATAATGTCGTTAATGTGTAGTATTCCTGATTCGATCCAGTTTCATTTCCCATTGTATATAATGCACCTTTTTCCCCCAAATATTAGGGATTTTATATAAAGAAAGGTTTTTGTTTTTTATTGTTTAATTCATGTAGTATAAAATGAGATCTGTATATAAAGTGGACTTTGTCTTTTGAAACAAGGCAATGTTTTAAACAAATCTAAATTCATTTTTAAGATAAAAAGGTAATTTCCAGAGTGGTGTAAAACTAATTTTGGAATAATTTTCCAATTTGCTTAGTCTTCATGAAATTATATTTTAATCCACTTAATGTTTTAGCAAGTTTGAAGGTTATGCATTTCTATACCACCTTTCCTGTTTTCATTATATTGATCGCTTTACCTTTTAGTATTTTTTTATATTCCATAAACACTTGTTAAGAATTGAGTTGATTTATGATGTATTTTGTTGATTGAGTTGCATTTAGATTTACCGATTAATATGCACTATGTTTGAGTTTCGTTAAGTTTAAAACCTGACACATCTCCAAATGTATCGACTATTTTAGTCCTTTCGGCGTGTCATATGTGATTTTAGGATAAATGAACTTGTTACGTCTGCTAGTTGTGTAAATTGTATTTGCTTATTTGTGTGTGTGTTATGTGTACAATTTGGATGTCATCACTTGGTCGTATGTAATTTAGAAATACCTCAGCTTCAATAATGAATAATTGAGGTGATAGTGGACTCTTTGTCTGATTTCCCTATACACTTTAAAAATATTTAAAGAAATATTAAATTCAGCCGTTGATTGTAATTGACGAGCTTCTAAAAGTGTATGAGATCTTTACCCAATTGATGAAATTTAAAACCAAACCTTCTTAGTGTCTCTACCATAAGATTCCATGTTATGTAAAAATCTTTTTTGAAGTCTAAAATTATTATTGCACCATCTATGTCAAACATCATAGCATAATATCATTGTGAATCTAACGTATATTGACTCCAATATTTAAAAAAAAATAAAACCGTGTTGATCCAAATTGATTATTTTTGGTAATACTTTCTGCAGACGTTGTGCTAGTTCTTTCGCTATAGGTTTGTAATCCGTGTTCAGTAACGATATAGGGCGCTAGGTTTTCAGGTTTTCTGGATCGCCTTTTTGTAGAGTAATAAGAACAGATGCGGTAACAACGTGATAGTCAAGATGCATTGCAGATAAAACGAAGTGGTGATAGTTTTTCCAAAATGGTTTATACAATTAGACACTAAGTCCGTATACACCCTTGCCTTTATTTAGCTTCATTGAGTTTAAAAGCATATGTCAGTTCATTTAATGACATATTTCCTTAAAAAGGGTTATCTTTAATGTCCGATAATATGTTTTTGAAGAACGAGTTGTTTAAACAAGATTATATTTCCTGACTATTGGCAGCGCATGGTTTATACAGTGTTTAACATATTTGATCTTCATATTTGAAAATGTCATCTGCATGTTGATGTGTTTTCAGTTTGCAAAGAGGATATAGGTTTTTGTTGTGTGGCAAATTATGTATAAATAGAATATATGTTTCGTTCGCCTTCTTCTATACATTGCTTTGTAGATCTTTTACGTGTGCCAGTCGCTTTAAGGTCGTATAATTGTTTTATTTTGTTATCAAGTTAACTTTTAGTCGCATTATCAGTGTGGTAATGCGAGTTGTAAATGAGCATATTATCGTGTTCTCGAGGAGTACCAATTTGTCGTGACATTTGCGTACGTTTGATTTGAAATAATGAATTGAAGCAAGTTAAACTTCATGTTTGCAAATTACCCAATTATACGATTGTACTATTTAATATATTTAAAATAGTGTAATTTTCGAGTATTGTTTTTATCTATACAATGAAGTCTGTATGAGATATAAATGAATTACAATTAATGACAATAATCCAGAATCCTATAGTACATGTTAGTTCAAGTTAAATTGTAATAGTCATGTGATCCGTTCTGTGGATTATTTTTGGTCTTATATCTGTTGAGTATACAACTTGCACAACATTCTAATCTATAAGCCAAAAACCGATGCGATTCTTTTCGGTTTTGTTTTTTCTTCTCCATGTGAAATTAAGTTTTTAATGATCATTTACGCGCCCCATATATGTCAATTTATTATTTTTAGTATGTTTTTCAATGCGTGTGAGTGTCACTTTAGGTTATTTTAGTTTTTTTTATATAGTTTTCCTGTCTCTTTGTTAATTTATTTCGTTCAAGTCTCCGCTTAACACCTTTACACATTGTGTATTTTGTATTGATAATTTAGATTATGTATCAATGCAGACCTTTCGCGTTTGTTAACTCATGTTATTATATATTTTGTTTTAATATCGATACATGAAACCATTTCTGCCATGCGTATCTCTTCTTATGTTAAGGATTTACAATTGTAATTGTTATGGAAATACAAATCATTTTACTCTTTCGTTCACCGTATAAATGATACATGCCTCAGTCTATAAAAAAACTTGAATAAAAGGACTGTTTCAATCAGGTGAACAATATTTCTTTTGTAAAAATGCAATGTCCGTATTTTGTATAGTAGGTATTGGTTAACACTGGCACGTTTTGTGCTGTTTCTTAAGCCGTGGGCATGAAGAGAAACAATTAGTAAAACTGGTGGTGCACTCATTTTAAGAAATATTGGTCTTATTCAAGCTGCAGTTAAATCCACTATGACAAATAAATACAGTACATTGAAGATAACTGGGTAAAAGTTGCCTGTATATCGGTAGACATAGTAAAATAAAAAGCATGATATTTTCAAAAGAAAAGTAATGGGCAGCGCATACCTGACAAATCAGCTCTAAAATTGTAAAGGTAGAGATCTACATGGTGTTATTCCAAATATATATTTTTTAAGAGTTCTCAAGTAATACTTTTTTATGTATACTAGCATAACAATCGACAATCGTTTATTCCCATGAAGTGTTCATAGCATTTTGAGATGCATGAAAGCACGTTAAAGTCATTGAAATGATGTCTGCTTTTAGGAATTTATCACGAATAAACCATGTATGCCTATACAAATAATACGTTTATTTGGGGTCGTACGCATTCTTTACCCGCTTTAAACAGAAGTGGAACCGGACGCGCTTAACGTAAAATATTTTGTTTTTAATTTGAACAGTAGTCATTTAAGATAAAATCGTCAAGCAACAAGAAAATGTTGGTATAAACATTTTGCAAGTTTGTTTAAGACCAAGCTTTCACAGCCCTTTAGACGAGCACTTTAAGTCTTTGAGGTCCATCAGGTGTTATATATTTGTCGGATTATTCGCTCAAAGCGCAATCACATTATGAATGCAAAACAAATGTTACCTGCGTGATATAATTTAGGACTAAATAAGTAGTATCATGAAATAAAGTATCATGTTTCTTTTATATTTTAAAAATAGTGTATATATTTAGGTTCATACTAAAAATAAATAACTTTTATTCCAAAAAGTAAAAATAACAACGGTACAATTATTGTACCACGAGGCTAAGCGATTATCACGTGGTTTGCTATGAAGGCAGGGATTTGATCCAGCTATGCTGGTTTCAGTCAAATCTCTGCGCGCAGATTGAAAAAATGTGTATATGTTAAGTTAACGCAGACAATTAGGAAAACACACAAGCAACAACATGTTTAAGAAATTGTTTGATGAACTATTGGCAATTAAATGATATCGCAATATATCAACATATAACTGATACTCGGTTCATATAATGCATTAGCTTTTTACGTAAAATAGTAAGTTTTACTGATACATAAATAGTCGACAAAAATGACGAGTAAATTATTGTATTTCACAGACGGCCCTGACTCGTTGACCATGTCACCATCTTCTATCAGCTACACTATGATTGAAGGGGAATCTATGAATAATATCATCTGCTCGGCCACCTGTTATCCAGAACAGTGCACTTTTATATGGACAAAGTCGGGTGTTGAAACTTCAATCAGCAACACTGGTGTTTTGTCACTGGGATCTCTTCAAAGAAGGGACGCAGGCATCTACACGTGTACTGTAAGGAATCCTGGATCCAATGCCACAGCCTCAAGCCAAGGCATTGAAGTCCTAGTAAGATGTATGTTGAAAGAATGCTATATATATATTCTCTGTGGTGTAGTTTCTATCGTTTTGATGTAATTATCAAATGAACATATAAGTTATCAAAATAATGTAGTAATGGTTAAATTTTAGTGTTTTTCAGTTATGGTCGGTCGGTAGTCGTTTTAGTATGTTAAGTCGGAGTTCGTACCGGCTTTGAAAAGTCATTAAACAAGTTAACTCTTTAAAGATAATTAAATACATCCTTGTTGAGGTTGAAAGATGATAACCATTATTTTTATAGGACAGGCATGTGTAGATGTGTACAGATTTTGTCTATTTCAAGGTTAGATTTTGAAAAAAGGTAGATCAGACATATGCTTTTCACTTTTGTTTTCTATCTTGTTTAGCTACAGGAAGAAATGTTTGTTTGATGACGGTTATGTTATAGCATTATATATCAGAGATGATATTTGTAATTGTCAATTATATTGTAATCTATTAAGCCAATGTGAAAATCTGTGTTTCTACTTTTAACTTTTACCTTTTATATACGTGGATTAAACTTGTCATCATTATCACTGTCTATCAGTCTGTAGGTCAGTATGTGTGTCTGTCCTAATATAATCCTGTTGACGTATTCTAATATTTATATTTAATAGTTACCAGTTATTCCTTAATAAGCAAAACATCTTTAGTAGAGGGGGGTTAGTAACCATTTATAAATCAAAATCGAAAAAGACAAACAGAGGGGTTCCGGTAAATAACATGAATTTGCACCCAGTCTGTGCTTGATAACGAGCATTTTATGCAAATCAGGTCAGTGTATCCAAACATAGTTAAAGGGTTTTTCGATCAATGACTCAAATTAAAATTGAGATATTGTGCTCACCTAGTTTTGACCTTGTTTGTTATTTTATTTGGGATCAGTAAAGTCAACTTAGTTTTATGTGTTCAACAAGTTACTTATGGGGTCACACTCATTTTTTCAGACTGCAACGCAAGCGCAAATCAACAATCACTTTCCCAGGTTGGGCCCATTGTCGGTGGAGTTGTTCCAGGGATTTTGCTTGTTTGCTTAATAGGGATTCTGGTTTTCTGACGGCTTACACACCGTATTCACTTCACGAAAAAAGGTTTGTTTAAATATCCTACAATATGCTTTTGATAAATGTATGCGTCCTGTATACGGTCGTTTCGTTGTTTATTTGTGCATGTAGTTTAAATCATTCTAAGTTTGCGTTTATATTAGTCATTTACTTTAACTAATACAATTGTTTATTTATTACATGTAAAAGGTAAAGAATGCCATGCAGCAGTTTACGAAACTCTTCGCAAGAGTACAGAAATAACAAACCGTGAGTAAACTGCTTGTAATGTGGATGCTTTAATTTAAAGAGATTATAAACATACCTTAACAGTTTTAATTATAAGCATGTATTTTAAAAGGGTCGGTATCAATAAATGTTGTATGTCGCTTGTTGGGCAATTCATACTTTTTTTAATGTACTATTTCTTGTAAACATTATTTTCAAAAACATACATTTTTTTGCATTGATAACATGCATTATAACAAATATCCGCTATGTAAGAGTTAGTTCTTTGCAGGTATCTTCGAAGAATTGTCATCTACTTCAACGTATGTATTGTTTAATAATTCATAAAATAGTATTTATACAAATCATGATAACTTTTAATTATGAGTGAACATGTCTTTATATTTGACACCGACTGAATTGCAAAACCACGAAGGAAAAGTTAGACCATTAGTATGTCTTTAAGTTTATGTAATTCGTTTATTTCTTAATCAGAGTGGTGCTGTTTTATGAATGTATTATGTATGTTTGCAAAAACCAACCAACGGGTAAAAGATTATTTGTATATGTAAATAAAGTATTTCTAATAGCATAAATAAAAACGATTTAAAATATCAATTTTATAATGACCAGAGAAAGGTGTAATTCCTATGTGTATGTTTAAAAAAAAGTTTATTTATTTTCAATAATAAGCACCGAAACACCCGTCACAGACCAAATCGATAACGTCTCAAGGGCTAACTACAAGGCTATAAGTGAGTATATATTAAATATACAATCATTACATATTTGATTGTCTATACCAACATACTTGCCATATATATAAATAACTAATAATGATTATTATATGTTTGATTTTGCCTGTACATACGTGAAGTGATATTTTAAAAACGAAATAATACGCAACATCATTCATACAAATCGTATTACGTTTAAGAAATTTATTTGTATAATAACATACGGAATGTATCGTATTACACGTCATTACAACATGCTTCATTATTTGCGATCCTAGTTAGAACTACTTTCTATGTTTCAAGCACCTGACCAAAGGTAAGTTCATTGCTTACCACATTTATTTTTAAATTGTATTATATAATAAACGACTAAGTAACGTAAGTAATTTTATCCTGATAGTTTTACTGTCAGGTTTTGAGATACGAATAACATGTTTATTGCAACGTATTGTCCGATATTGTATATTAATTTTGTTTCTACGCAAGGCCATTTAATAATAAATTTCATTAATCTGGAAAAGTATGTTTGTTCCAATACATAAAATATGGAAACTTCAATTCAATATATTTTTTATAATATGTCTGAGAGATTTGCTTGCAATACTTTACATACTATCGATAACCTCTTCTTTTTCTTTCTTAACGTGTCTATAAATATTTTAGATCAATTGGTGTATACACGTCACTTCAAGACCAAACGTCTCGTGACAAAAAAATTGCACAAAGAAGGGCATTATGGACAAATGACAAAGAGCTGCAAGGTAAATTTAATTCAGTTTTGTATAAAACAAAAATGTGTGTTGACGTTAATCTCTATGAATGGCATGTTCATGTTTTGTAAAAGTGAAATGTATGAACATATGTGAAATTTAAGTAAGTATTAAAACATTATCGTGCATATATATTTTACTTGTAAGTGTTTCCCATCGTCTATTAAAGATCCTTTATTTCTTTTAATATAAGGGAATATAAATCGTAATAATTGTGTGAAATGCATGAAACAATTGTATGTTTTCTATTGAATAAGTCATTTTAATAACAAATAAGTTAACCCTGTTGATAAATCATTTAAACCGTTTTCGTGTTTAGGAGAGTCAGCGTATCAGAATCTTAAACAGACTTAATTTGAAGGAGGATTTTTACATTCTTTCGACATAAGCAGTCTCCCGTGACTGAACATGTATGATGACGTGAATGTTTGATACAACGACATGGATTTAAAAATGTTTGAATCATTTATCAGACATTCTGAGCAATAACATATTGACGTATTGATACGTTGATATTCTTATTGGTTTACCATGAACAAAAGTTTGAATTTTAAAAGAAATACGATGATTTGTATAAGCGTTATATTTAACTATAACAATATATTAACCGCATGTTAGTTCACATGTGTTATGTAAATACAGATATTCCTTTGAAAAATTAAATCCGCAATATGTCACGTTTTTCTTAGGCAAAATGTACTTAATGTTTGTTCATTAATCGTTCGAGTTATACAGTTGTTAACCCATTTATATCGTGTAATTGCTATTTGATGTATTGATTCATAGTAATGAAATACCTAGCTTAAATCAACTTTGTACCTTCTTTATTGTATGTAAGAACGTGTGTATGTATTTTTGTATGTACATGTATTTTTGAATAATTGTATTTTTATCGGACTGCTTTAAATAGAATATATGCATGCATATTATTCAAACTTTCATTTCAATTAGCGTCTAAATGAGCCTTTGCAGGCATTTACAACATGTAAGCGTATGACATGTGAACAAATCTAAATAATTCGCAAATTATTCTTCCTCGTTTACTGCGCAATGTCGAGAGCTACATATTTGTTACCCTCGAAATTAGATGTTTTGATTTAATGTTAATTGGTGACTTTAAATGTCAGGAGAATAAAAAGTTGATACCAATAATTATTCTACATTAATCTGACTTTAAACTGCTTTATTAAATTTCAACTAAATACTAAATATAGTTTAAATGCGATTCATGTCACTGTTCATCATAGAAAATGAGATTGTGACGCAAACTGGATATTGTTATCAGCTATTGCGACGCATATCAAACAATCTCATAAAAATTAAGATCAACATTAACTTTTTAAAATTTATTTTGACATTTTTTTAGTTTAAACATAATTGTGTGATTGAAATTTTTGCCAAACTGCAAACACTTCATGTTTTAAATGATTATCTTCCTAAAGTTTATTCTTAATGCATGATTATTTCATCCTAGAGACAAAACAAAACAAACAAAACAAAATAAAAACAAAACAAGAAAAGACAATATGAGATGAGACGAGACCGTACACTAGTGTGTATTTGTAAATAAAGGAAAACAGCTCAAGATACAGCATACAGCAATGCAAAATCATATTTTGAATTGAGTGCTCAATAAACGTAATATCAGCTTATTTCATTTTCATTTCCATTATTGCATTAACAAAGAATACTATGCCTTTTAGGTATGGCTTCAGCGTCTGTCTTTCAAATAAATTTTAACCAATAGTTATACATTTACCTGATGTCCTATACGTAGAAGAAATATACCTAATTCTCCCAAAGTCAACACCGTCATTAACATACTTATTTACATATTAACATTATATACAATTTATTTCCGATCCATATGTAAAGATTAAATAAAAAAGCATGAGAAAAATATCAAAACACATTTATGTTCGGATAATATAAAAAATATTTTCTGGCCAGAGTCGCACGTAAGGTAAGCTATCCTCCGTGTAAATTTTAGTTTAAAACGTTGATGACCGAAGAGGATCGTCGTTTCTGAAGACAATAGTTTCAGTCTCTTTTGGATAATACCCGTATTCTTGCAACTTTCAGAGATATAGTTAAACCGCGACTGAAATTCAATAACAGTATCGTCGCAGCTCGCGACTCCGTCAGCAATCAAAGTACTGGCAGTACTGGTGTGACGACGCTTTTGAAGAGGATGGATATAAAACATCAATTTACGTTAATCTATATCACCACAATTGTGTATGTTGATACGAACATTTGGGTACGATGACAAATTTGGGTACGAAAATGTTGGGTACGAAAAAAAATTTGGTACGAAAAAAAATTGCGTACGAAACATTTTTGGTACGAAAAAAAGTTTAGGGGTACGGGGAAGTAGTACCCGTGGGTAACTTGACCCATTGAGCGAAACTGGGAGGCGGGTAACATTCTTGTTCATTAAGTATGACAATACCTTCATGATGATTCTCGAAAGTAGGTATGAGCACATAGCCGGACCATGTGAGCTCAATCGTATGAGCACTTGACTATCCGAGGTCGCCCACGAACATATGGATAAGTTAACTAATAGCGAAATAACCTTATACATGTATATGCTGAAATCTAAAAATCGAACGAAATATCAAACATGGTATGTACACTTAGGTGGTTGTGTAATTTCTGTTAGAATATCGTATTAAATATGTAAATTTTAAATGATTGTGCCCGCACTTGAGTTTGTTGCCTTGTTTGAGTCTAAACGCGCCTATGCTGCACCCAGTGTGTGTATTTGTGTTTTCCAAGGTAATGGGTTACCTCCGCGCTGAGGCTGCATAATGTTGGGACCTGGAGTGTGTCCAGCACTCCTACCTAATAAGATTAGATTGACGACAGTTGGGACGAATTTTGAATGCAATTTCCAGCTATTTGTTTTGTACTGAAATACTTTTTAATTTTTTATATGGTCAAATGCTGCGGGGGGGTGAGATTATCCGGAAAAAAAACACCTGTCCGGAATGGTGACCACAAAACATACAAAATATAACATTGCGCCGGGAGCGGGAATCGAACCGGTGTCGTAAAGGTGAAAAAGCGAAACGTCCTTACCACTGCGCTAGCGGGACGGACAATTACGGAAAGAAATGTTGTTTTATCTATATATATCATAGCAGTGCAGCGTTTTCAATTTGCAGGTTCGAAATTGTTCGCATTCTTTAGTTTTGTGATCACGTAAAAAGTTAATTTAACATGTTTTTATTCGCAATTTATTTACTAAATCGAGAACAAATATCAAACAAAATAGAGAACATATATAGTTGTTTCATTGGTCCATAAAAATAAAATGGATGTAAAATTACTAATTTGAAATTAACGTTCTGATACACTTATTGAATCTGTTTCCCCAGGATATGCTGTTCTATTAATATTTACCTTTATCGACACGAACGACAACTCTGCTAAGAGAATGTTATCAGTGAAAATCAACGAGCAATCTCCTATGCAGTGACGAATGCCAAGGGAAGTAACTGAAAAATCGAGATATCTCAATCGGACTGGCTCGGTCTTTTACATAGGTCGCCATTGTGAAGATTTTTTTACTGGTTATCAAACCTTGGACGCTGCTGTTCCAGCATCGTCAAAAAGTAAACATATTCTATCTGATATATCATCGGTAATAAAAATAACACTATGACCTTTAGATCCCAGGAAGGGAGACAACTCGTGTATGTACTGATTTAAAATTAGTGTGCTTCTTATGTCTCCTACCCTCGTTCAAATGATGCAATTTAAGTTTTGTAACGTTATAATCTTTGACAAATCACACGTTCGCGTCAAATCGAATAGATGGATTTAAAAGCGTGAACATGTTTTATCATAGCTTTAAATAGTTTGTTAAGACGATCAAAGGCGTATTTAAAGTCAACGTACAAAAAAACATATCATTTTCCACCGGATCCAGATACAGTTGTGTATATATATAAAACTATATACATATACATATTAAAAAGCAATCTACAAGCCAGCTTTCATATAAAAACATATATCAAAACTAAAGACATAAAAACAAACACAAACCAGAAAAGCAAACGCAGACAAGTTTCTTCTTTATTATCACACACAAATTTTGCTAATATATTGTGTCTAATTGCCAAATAGTGAGATTGAAAAGATATTATTGCATAAACTCTATCTATAATGCCCTCTGGCGGGGTGCAGAAACTTGGCAAAAGGAGTGCTTGAACGGGAGAAATCGTGTTTTAACAATGCGATTCACGTGCCGTTCAAGCCCTGTTATGTGTTTTTCATATCCATTATCTGGTCTACGCGCAGTTACTTCCCTTTTCCAGCCTTCGACGACTTTCCAAGCATAATGACTATTTCAATCCACTTTTCAAGTTATACCATCTGTACTCTCTTGATAACAGCTTTATTGTAATTGGCAACGTCAGTGAAGTTAAGGTTATTTACTCAACACTTTCAAAAGACAATGCTGTAAATTTAAGTGATTATGTACCTTCAACGATCCTGCTGTAAATTCCAAAATAATTCCTCATTTCTTAATTTGCGCGACTGCATTTCAACTTTGCATTAATCCATTGTTTAAACACATTTTAAATCGTAAACTGCCTATCCAAAGGTAAAGCCTCGTCATTTCGGATGATGACCGAGTGACGCATATGTAAAACACAACCTTGAACTGTATTGAAATAATCGAATTATTTTGTCGATGTCGAATGAACAAAACATTGTTTTCTATGTTATTTTAATTTATTTTGATATGTGTGATTTGTTTATGCAATAATAGCGAAAATACACATTTTCTCGGACATGATCATCTGCGGGCGCTCTCAAAATCCGTTCCTGCCCTCGTGCTGCGCACTCGGGCAGGAACGGATTTTTCGAGCGCCCGCAGATGATCATGATAAAAACGTGTATTATCCCTATAAAGAAAAATAAATATAACCACCAGATTTGAGATTTAACAACGAAGAAAACAAGAAACGACACAAAAAGGTGTCGTCATCAAGTGTATGTGCATAGGCAAAACTATCTTACAATATGAATGTACGCATTTACATTACAAATTGTTTAGCTTGTTTTCCCATTCGTGTACATGTCGTTGAATATACAACTTTTATGAATGTAGAACATTCACAAATACGTTTAACTAAATCCATGAAGAGTATACACTAAACCCTTATTTGCCTACATACACGGATTGATTCGTTTTCCCGACGTGAAAATAAGGTTTGTACTGAGATAAATAAGTGTGGAAAACAACAAAATGCGTCATTCTCGAGAAGTTTCATTAGATCAGTATGAGGCACTAATAGGATCTATCAATGGCATTGTTGTTTTTAAGCACATTTTTTGTTCGACGTTGATGGTATATATTGCTCTAGATAGAAGTAACGGTGAAATACGAAAGTGCAGTACGACCCGTTGTGGACCATGTGAGAATCTATGTACATGAATTGTGGAAACTTGTTAATTGTCTTGCAAACATGCTTGTAGTTTCTAATACGTTCATAGTGTATATTCTCAATATTCAATTCGTTCGAAGCTTTACCTAACACGGGTCACCGTGATCTCTTTAAATCACGTTTCGAGCATACTTTTCATTGGCAAAACCGACTTCATACACAAACAACATGTACTGTTTTGCCTCAAAATATATATTAATTATTATGAGCCAGTTATACTTTTCCTTACAATACGTATTGTGGGGAAGTATGAAACCCCTACTCAACTGGCGCTGTATTTACCGATATACAGGACACGCTACCCAGTATTTACATCGCCTAACCTGCGTTAACCCAATAGTTGCAAAACGTAAGACAAACACTGGTTTTCAACTTCGTTAACGAATGATAGCAATAACAACGCTGCAAACTATATTCTAAACGAGCACTTCCAATAACACCAACTTATCATATAAACTTAATTATTCTACAGTGTATACAGTAATTACTTTCTATTTATGTAATTTACACATGATGGCAAACTTGCGCAAGTTATCTTTTAAAGTATTACCGGATATTGTGTTCAAACCGATTGAAGTTTAACCGGATAGATAGATAGATAGATTTATTTCAACATAAAATGCATAGATTTACATGGCAGCATGTTATATACACACAATAAGTAATAAAAAACAACCTGCATGTATAAACAAAGCCATGTCAATCAACATTATACGTTAAGGATTGCACAATAAAGGGTTTGCAATTAAACCCTTATTTCCATTGTGGTCCTTTAGTTATAATATTGTATGACATAGGAGACAACGTTTTATGTCACAGTATATAGTAATATCACAGTGAATAATAATGAAAGACATGTGACATATTTAAGTTACACTAACCTAAATGCATAGAATATATTCTGATAAGTTCTAGACTAGACAATTATTAAGAAGTTATCACAATTTAAGTGTTTAAAAATTAACATAAAATTATTTGCCAAGCTAAAGAATAATCATACAGCAACTAGATAAGACACAATAAATCTATCTATATTGACATTCAAGTTAAATCAACAGTAAGAAATCTTAAAGAGATGCACATTAAAAATCTATCTGGCTTAAAAAATGCTCCCTAACACTGTGTTTAAAAGATGGAATACTTTTGGCATCTCTGATATGCTGAGGAAGAGAGTTCCAGAGAGTACACCCATTGAAAGCAAATGACTTTTTGCCAGAACCCTTGACCCTTGGAATGGCAAACCTATTGCAATCATGCATGTTTAGATCAGTATTAGGAGAGTCTGACTGTGTTCTAACTCTGAACCTAGTATTCTTATTGTGAATATTACTGAGTGGAGTAAAATTATCTTCCATATATAGCGGAGCCAACTTAGAGCTTATTTTAAAAACATGACAAAGTGTGATCTGGTTTACTCGACTTTCAATAGGCAACCAGTTAAGTCTAGTAAAATGTTCTTTACCATTGTGAGACCTAGGATGTAAATTTAATATGAACCTGATAAGTTTATTTTGGGTGACCTGTAACTTGTTTTTTAACATTTGAGTTAAACCAGTGTACCAAACAGAGCAACTGAAGTCAAAGTGGCACTGAATTAAAGACATGACAAGAAGCCTTCTAGTATCTGTGGATCAAAATTCCTTTTTTCGATATAAAAACTTTAACATTGCATTGGCCTTCTTGATGACTGACTCTGCCATAGAAGTAAAAGACAAATTTTGATCAATTGTAACCCCTAAATACTTGACTGATGATGTAGATGAAATGGGTGTTCCATCACATGAAATATTTAGAAAGGATTGTGACCTGAGTTTCTGCCGTGAACCAAACAGAATTGATTCGGTCTTACCTAGGTGCAATGACAGTTTGTTGTCAATTAACCATTCACTGACTTGCTTTAGATCATCACTAAGCATCTTCTCAACCGTAGATATACTTTTATCCGAAACTAAAATGGCAGAATCATCAGCATACAAGAGTAATTTATGTTTAACAACAGCTGACATATCATTTACGTAGATTAAAAATAACAAGGGACCAAGAATGGAGCCCTGTGGGACACCACAGGAAATGTTTTCTGACGACGAAAAGGTGCCAGACACATCAACAAGCTGTTTCCTGTCAGACAAATATGACTGTAACCACATTGTTATATCATCTCCCAGACCAGAAGCACGGAGTTTCATTAAAAGTATCGAGTGGTCCACGGTATCAAAAGCCTTCTGTAAGCCTAAAAGGATAAAGTGTTAAATCAAGGCCATAGTCGAGCTGTTTATTTGCTTGTGATTCGAAATTCTTGATACGAATATAAGACAAATCATATTCAAATTTACAGTCCATTAGTTCATTGACTGGTAGCTCTAAAGACAAATCGTCGTGACCTATCTTGTGTTCAACATGCTTCACTTCGCTGTGTTGACTTTAATTCTGGTTATTTCAATTGGTAAGATTTTTAACTTCTTCTTTGTTCTAAAATATATAGTCTTTTTAGGATTTTCGGTATATTATATTTATATATTTTTCGTTTTTATATTTATATACATGTATCAATTTAAACATTGATTTGCTGTGTTCACGAGTGGATAAAAATCAAATAATCACCTATTTAATTGTATTATGTATGTAATGCTTGTTCACCTATTGTGCGTGAATAATTGTTGTTCAGAACAGTTAACATTATTTTTACATAGTTTACAGGAAGCAAAATATACCTGAATGCATGGGTTATAAATGATGTTTTAACTTAATGTGAACTTCATGTTTTTTTTTATAAACATGCGAATAGTAAGGTGCCATAAAAGCACGACACTGTAAAAACTAGTTTTGGGATAAGGGGTAGTATAGGTCCGAATAAGGTATATTGCAACGATTTTCAGTATGCTGCCATGTTTCTTTAAAAGTGCGACCCAATTAATTAATATAGGTATTATTAATTAAACTTACTTTGCAAAGTAGACTTTATATCTTGTTTAACAAAAAATACCTACTTACTTCATGTTCAGGAAACACTCTTTAAGGTGGGCATTTTCCAATTTAAAAAGTGCAAAAAAGTTAATGTATCGTTACATTGTGTTTGTTCGTTGGACTCAAATAATATATGATTATCATCCAATGTGCGCGTAAAATCTACAAGTGAAATATATACTACAGTCTGGCCGGCGCGCTCAGTTGTTAGAGCACTCAAATACAAATCCGAGGATCAGGAATTTGATCCCATGCCAGCCACATAACCAGCTTACCTGTAACTTGCTCTGACTCAAAAGGCAGTTTTCAGTTGCTGGCATACGTATGTTCACATAATAATCGTAAACCATCAAAACGGGAAAAAGCATGAGTTGGTTAACTGTCCACCGTCATATAACTGATATAAAATTGAAAATGGCAAAATATCATACAAAAAAGTACAGCATAAGCTCATTAAAAAAATTCTTAATTTATATAAAGAATGCCCGTGCAAACGCATTTCGGTACTGGAAACAACATACACATGCATAATAGAATATTAAAATGATTATTGACTAACAGTTATACAGAAAAAGATGAGATATAAATTGACTAGGTTAGCAGGCATAAAATAATTGTATGGCAAGGTGGGAGTAAATGATTTTGCCACAAATAGAGACGGGTTCAATACTCATTTGCCAGCCCATAATAATAAGGCACACATGCTTAATTTGTTTATGTATTTAGGAAATTAAGTCGTCAATGTTTTACAACATATCATTTGCTATCATTTTTCTATTGTTGTAAAAAAATGGTCGGCTTTATTTTCAAATACATAAACAAATCACGTATTGAGGGTTGTAACCAATATTGGAGATATAAATGCTACCTGAAATGATTAATGGTAATTTCGATTAAGCGAATAACAAACATATCCCAACGAATGTAAAACAAGCTAACCAGAAAAGCGATGGTTTGACGAAATCGCTGTATTGTTTGGAAATATAATTGTTTAATTGGATTGTCTTGCCAGAATAAGAATTTATCAGAGCGCTGAAGGCACTGACAATCTTCGCTATTGCATAATCTTAGACGTAACTCATTTTTCAAGATCAGGTTATAGCTTTTTTATCGCGAGTTTGAAAAAAAGCACAACATTTTCAAATTTATAAAGATTGTGTCTTAGCGCAAAAGTCGAGATGTGTGTGCACTGTTTATCATCATATTTATGTTATAGAGATAACTAAGACGTAATAACAACATCCTGTTTTTTCAAGCCGTTCTGAAGGCATAGGTTATAAAATGAAAATGCTATAATGAGAATCATTTATTATAAAATAAAATTTGCATTCACCATTATATTAAATGAACATTGTTGGAATATCGAATTCGTATCACACGAAGAACAAAGTTTCGTGATGAAAATTCCCTTTACAAAACTTCTTTTGACACCATATACAAATTCAAAATTTACAATAAGACCTTTAATGATCTTAACATAACGCCAGCTGACACGAATGAATGCATTCGGATATTTTATAAGCTGATTCGAGAAAAATCCTCTAAACTTAGGCAACATCACTGTGTCTGTGCACAGCGTAAATGTTGTAACATTGTTCAGTGTAAGGAATTCCGAACTACTTCTGCATAATCAAACTATACATAGACACAAAGTGTGGCCCAGTTACAGTAACGCGTTAAAATCATCTCGCAGAATTGCAGGGTCTGTAATTGGTCATTAAATCGCGAGGGGAAGACAAGACATAATTGACTATCGATAAACACAGTTTCGCTTTCAATATCAGAAAAAAACACACTCGCGAAATAGTATAGGGTAACGATAAGTGGGAAATCGTTTCATTATCTAACCACACATGTTTGACTTACTCGGTCAGCAAGTCTGGAAATCGTTCCTGAACGCCTGAAAACGCTATCCTTATTTGCCAGTTTGCTATATTTGCTATTTTAAATTCAATTTTATATCGAAAAGCATTGTGCTAAAATGTGCCATTTACAATAAACAATTAAGTACCAGTAGACCCGCGTCATGCTGAAATAGGTCTTATGCCATTGCGCCCATCATAGTTATAGCCAACCCAGCCTGCGCATCTTGCAGTCTGGTCAGGAGATACATAATGAGACATTAAAATCTAAGGGATTTTAAACGGGACAGAATCGCCTCTGAACACACTGCGGAAATGCGCAGGCTGTGCTTGAGCTACGCTGACTGGAACGCTATAGTTCCCATTTTCGCATGACGCGGCAATAAAAGTGTGATTGAAAGAATACTGCGTGTTGATCAAATATTAATGTACGATACATTTCGATGGTGAAGAAAGAAAACTGCGTGTTAATCGAATATTAACATACGATATATTTCGATGATGAAGAAATAAACTCGTGCGGGGAATATGCAAAATTGTGAAATAAAAACATCATAGAACACTATCAATGAGGTTGCGCAACAGACGCGTGATAGTGTATTAGTCTATCTATATCCCTTGTTGATCAGCAGTACTTTAATTGTCCCTTTTCTATAAATAGCCTCAGATTTCAAATAACTTGTGCTTCGCATAATACCACGTGATAAAGACGCAGCAAAAAGTGGACTTTTTTATAATTCATAAACATGCTCTTCCGCGACACGTATAAATCAAACATGTTTAATGGTGTTTTTTTTATAAACGCTTCTTTCAAAAATATTCTAAGTAACACGATATTTACATTATGTGTCAATTTGCGACTTAATAAAGTCAAAGAACTGAAACTTCTAAATATAAATGGTGACCTTTTTCTCGGCGCGGATGCGGCAGTTATCAGGTTTGGGCAAAATTAGCAAACCTGGCTTGCAAAACGTGGTATTAACCTTAATTGTTCGCAAGCGAACAACTGATAAAATGATATAAACGAAGATATGCCTTTTAAAACAATGCCCTTAATAAAATGTTATTTGACAGATAAATTATAATTTAATAATTATATAAAAAAGAGAGTTGATAAAACACACCAATTCAATGTTCAACAACTATTATAAAAGGAACAGTTGACCGTATAAAATTTAAATGAGTATTTGAAAGAAACGTTTTCACGACAAAAAATACAAAAAAGCAACAAAAGTTTAAGAAATATTGAGTTAGATGAAACAAAATATTTCGAATCAATGATTACAATATTCAAAATTACATTTTTCGCACTGAGCTTCATACAGTGTTGACAATTAGATTAGGAAACTGTAAAGAAATACCTAATATGTAAACAGTATTGAGCGTACGAAGAATTGTATGCATTTGAATCTGTGTACAGAAATAGCAAAACATACAAGTATTATTTGGTGCTCCCAAAAATATAAAAGTACCAGGATATTGTTCTCCAACTCTCCATTACATGATGCTAGTTAGAGAAAAGCTGTAAATAAAAAATAACAACATTAAGGACTTGCTCAACGCTGTGTAAGTTATATATATATATATATATATATATATATATTCAATGCAGGTTGAATTAAAGACTTACACAGCGTAGAGCATTGTTTACTTGTTCATTACTTCTATCACCATATGCTAATAGAAGCCATCACCCGATATTGCATATTGTTATATTGCAAAAATACTAAAACAGAACCTGTCATTTTTTTGTGGATTTTGAAAATTAAATTGGTAATAATACATTTAAAGCGATATTGTTGCATGTACGGTTATAATAGTTTTTTATTTATGAATAACTTTTTTTTAAATACTAACCACGTAAACCTGCCTATTTCTGCCCATATTGCAAATCTAAACGGTTATCGGAAAAGTCTCCTGATATCATATACGATTATAAGTATACTGATTCTTGCATTGATTGATATTCCCACTTTAATTCATAAAAAGGTAAATACACAACAGTATTTGCGCTGAATAAATGATAATGTTGTTATGCGGTGGACAACAGATACTTATTTCCAAAATAAATCTAAATAAAAACATAATAATATATATTAATGTACATATGTATGAGAAATTGTATATTGTCATGAATATCATATCGAGGGGTTAGAGTCAGAACGTAATAAGTCCAATTTTCAAATAGTGGAGAAAAACGCATAAGAAGGTTTGACAAACTACATCTTTATTTTTATATGAATATAAGGCATAATATTATGTTACAATATTAGGTAAAAGTATTGTTATGGCATTATAAACATATCATAGAATTGCATACAATATTTAATGCTTGTGTATTCAAAATAACAAAATAGCACTTACTTCATTATGACATAAAGGTAAAACTAATATATTTTCTGTGTGCCACTGTGTTAAGTGCACTTGGTGCTACTTAGCATAAGAATAGTACCCTGCTTTTCCTGTGCCATACAGGTCTAAATGCACTTAAGGCAAAACAGCCCTGTGCTATGCATCTATTTTGAGAGACCGAACGTAACATGTGCACTTAGCACAAGTTCATATTAATATTCATAATACGAGATATTATTATACAGAAGTACATCATTATTTCCTTTTGCATTGTAGATTTTAACAGGAAATACACATGTAACAATACATATATTTCAATCAGTATGGACTTGTTTGTCTCAAACCTTCACAATGGAAGAAAGTCAAGATTCAGTTTTCTATTCCACATTTGAATCTTCACTTTCTTCCATTGCATCTGGTTCTGGAAGACTGTTCCTTGTTGTCTTATCAGATGGAATATCCTTGAAATACTGGTCAAATTCTGAAGGAATTATTCATCAGAGCAAAGTGATAGCAGGTCTTTGCTACTGTAATTGGAAGTTTGGCATCATACAAGGGTTATAAGTCACATTTTATAGAAGGTCATTTCCTTGAAAATTTAAGTTGCACACACTGAAAACTGGTGTCATCGAAACTGCTCTTAAAAAACACACGCCCCGGATTACTTTTTTGAAGTTTTATTCATGTTATTTTTGTCCATAAAACGTTTTGTCCACTTACATTTACAACGTTTAACGGTAGCACATATTTGACTACATGTTTGATATCTAAAGTCTTAGTATTTCATCGGCTCTACAACATACGGATTTCTTTTTCGTGCAACCGTCACATTTTTTTCTCACTGGCTTGGTACATATACCGATGTACGTTTCTTTGGTCGTTCTATCGAAGCATGTACACTATCTGGGTATGTCCACAGTCTAAATACTTTTGTTCAATAGTGTCTCTATGTTTTTACATTTCTCTTAAGCATGCATCAATGCAACAGTAACAACCCTATTTCGATTTTGACCACAACAACAGTCAGAATAAAAACAGACATTCTCTACTGTGATAGGAAGAGATTGCATGTAAGTCAAAAGACAAGTTCCCTCTTCACAAGAGCCCCGTTTTCCTTCAGTTTCATTCCACAAAAACCATGTCGAATTTGGGTTTTGTAAATAATAAAAAAAGATTGTAACAATTGAGCTTTCTTTTATAATGAACTTTCTCACAAGAGAACATGGAATCGGTAAAACAGCCTCTAGATCAAATGTTGCAACATGGTATGACTTGTCTTGTTTTGCACGAGACTTATCCAACTTCTTTTCATCTCTAGCTCTGTTTTTTCTTTTGATATGGTATTCAAAAGCAATTTTCAAATCGGTGGTTAGCTCGCCTGCTATCTCCTTATTTCTATACACTGCGCACGTCTGAAACTGGTCCTTCTTGGTTATATGGAATGAATAGTTAAACTCCTCACAGAAAGTTGTACGATACATTGAACTTGATATGTATTGCCTGCCCGTTTCTTTACAGTTTTCTTTGTATAATTAATACAATTTACTAATATTTAAATCAGATCGTATAAAGCGCCTTTTAGTGTCTTGGCGTGTGTAATGTGCTTCTACAGTAGGAAATGATTCGATATGATTACGAACATCTTCTATGATTGCATCTGGGGTTTTGTTATGGGGAATGTGCTTTCCACGCCTGTCAAAGGAAGCAAATGTTCCTGAAGATAGTGATTTCAGTGCTGTATCTATCATTCTGCCACCAATAGCTAACGTCTTCTGGAAGAAAGCTTTGCAAACACATTTCGTATCTAAGTGATATACTCTGGAAATAGCGCTGCGCTTTGATGAGTGTGTCCTTACACGACTCGGCACATCCCCCGTTAATGGCAATTGTAAAATATTGAAAACAATCCCTGAATTATGTGAATATGAATGAGGTTGGATTAACATATATCCCGATCAGACTATAATATTTTATACATTGTATACCCATTGTCTGGTATAAAAAAATAGTAACATAGGTTTTAACTCAAATTCTTCATGCATAATACTAGTATGATTACTTTGTTTAAAATAAGTATAATGTGTGTATTATAAACTAGTAGGAAACTTATGTTTGTTCTCCATTTCATGTGCGTGAATTACTTTTTGAACTTGAGTATAATACCTCCTTGTTATACCATTCGACCCTAACATATTGACTGATTGTATTCATAAATGTAGCATTATTTGTGTTAAATTATATTTGTATGTTTCTTATTGGCTTTTGTGGTCATGTCCTTCATTAAAATATAAAAAAACCTATGTGGAAACAGTGATACATGCGTAGTAAAGTATAACACCCTGATGTGCGTGATCTATTCGAGACTTAAGGTAGACGTAACTATTACTCTAAGAGAGATTGGCAGGATGGCAATCATTCATTGCTTAAACAAGTGATCTACGTAAATTGATGCGGGATGTAACAAAAAAAAGATTATAATCATAGATAATGTTCTAAGTTCATGAGGTCCTTCCGGAACAGTGCCTGCATTATGTGGAGACTCGTAGTGTGTCCCACCACTCCTACCTAATTTAATTACTAGACTCATGAAAGTTGAAACGAATTATAAATTAAAGCTTCAGTTTCCAGCTACATATGTATTTAGGTTTTACTGAAAGTTATTGTTATTCAATTTTGGTGTGGTCTTATGCTGTGGGCGGGGGGTGGGGGAACCGGATTGCCCAGAGGAAACCCACCTGTTCGTTATAATGACCACCTACCAAACTCACGTGCCCTGGGAATGGGGATTGAACCACGGTTGCAGAAGTGAGAAGTGCATGTACCAACCACTGCGCTAACCGTAACCGAACAACCTTGTAGATAATGAACTAACATAAACCTATTTAAATTGAGATTTTGAAAATCAGGTCAATGTCTTTGCTGCATAATATAACTAAATCTGGTCAACGTGTTTGCTGCATAAAACAATTAAACCAGGTCAATGTGTTCGTTGCATAATAAAACTCAGTCAGGTCAATGTATTTGCTGCATAATACAACTAAACCAGGTCAATTCGTTCGCTGCGTAAAACAACTAAATCACGTCAATGTGTTCGCTGCATACAACAACTAAATCACAGGAATATGATTTCTGCATAATACAACCAAATCAGGTCAATGTGTTCACTGCATAATACAAATAAATCAGGTCAATATGTTTGCTGCATAATACAACAATCAGGCAAATATGTTCACTGCATAATGCAACTAAATCAGGTAAATGTGTTCACCGCATAATACAACTAAATCGTGTCAAATTGTGTTTGCTGCATTATGCAACAATGAGGTCAATGAGTTCACTACATAATACAATCAGATTAATGTGTTCGCTGCATAATGCAACAAACAGGTCAATGTTTTCACTGCATTACGCAACAAACAGGTCAATGTGTTCGCTGCATATTTCAACAAACAGGAAATGTGTTCGCTGCATAATACAACTAAATTAGATCAATGTTTTTGCTGCATAATACAACTAAATCAGGCCAATGTGTTTGCTGCATAATTCAACAATCAGGTTAATGTGTTCACTGCATAAAACAACTAAATCAGTTTAATGTGTTTGGTGCATAATACAACAATCAGATCAAATTTTGTTCGCTGAATAATGCAACAAACAGGTCAATATGTTCACTGCATAATACAACAATCAGGCCAATGTGTTCACTGCATAATGCAACAAACAGGTCAATGTGTTCACTGCATAAAACAACAATCAGGTCAATGTGTTAACTGCATAATGCATTAAACAGGTCAATGTGTTCACTGCATAATACAACAATCAGGCCAATGTGTTGTTTTTCATTAAACAACTTAATCACTTGAATGTGAATGCTGCATAATTAAACACTCACTTCAATGTGTTTGAAGCAAAATGCAACTAAATCAGGTCAATGTATTCGCTGTATAATACTTCTAAATCAGGTCAATGTGGTCATTGCATAACACAACTAAATCAGGTGAATGTGTTTGCTTCATAATGCAATACTCAGGTCAATGCGTTGGCTGCAAAATGCAACGAAATCAGGTCAATATGTTTGCTGCATAATACAAAAAATTAGATAAATGTGTTCGCTGCGTAATGCAATCAGGTTAATGTGTTCGCTGCATAATTCAAAAATCAGGTCAATGTGTTATCTGTATAATGCAACACTGAGGTAAATGTGCTCCCTGCTTTATACAACAATCAGGTCAGTGTGTTCTCTGCATAATTAAACTAAATCATGGCCATTCATACCTTGACAAAGAAATTAATTTTTACAACGATGTATGCATTGGATTTTTCGTTCATTTGCTCTTCTTATTGATATCCGAGTTTTTTTTGTAAAATTGCAGCGTTTTATCTTCCTCTGATATATTGTTTAAGAGCTAGAAGGTAACAACATTGCAGGGCATAGACCTAATTTTTGTAAAATAATACATGTCATTTACCCACAATCTAATTCATTACATTTCTATTTGATTTATTGTTTTTTAACAACAACAAAAAATACATCTGGAGCAGTTAGGCAAAACTTCCGTGACATACAAATTTAAACAATCAATAGGAAACATCCTTAAGGGTATGGCAATTTAAAAAAGTGCAATGTTGCAGATAATATTATCACATGTATATTGCCTTTCTAAGTTTTTCTCGTCAGCATGATCGTTGCAGTCCAACTCGTGTTTTCCGGTCAAAATTAGCAATGTTTGTATGAATCCGGAGCGAAATATACATAGGACAATTTGTTAGTGACTATCTGATATATCTGTTAAGTTGTTAATTCTTATCGTGTTTAATTTGGTTGTTATTGTATCTATGAACTATGCCATTTCGTTTACCAGATCTGCTTGCCGCTCCTCACAAGTTGTTATTTCCGTTGATCTTGATTGTGACACCAAATTGTATGTGGTACTTACAGTAATATATTAAAAAGTAGACCCAATCCGAAAATATTGTGTATGCCCCGGCATTGACTGACTGAGAGGTATATAATGATTGACTCATCCTTCCATCTCTACATGGTTAACACAAAATGGCACATTCCATAAAATATCAATTATGTTTCCTACGAAGCTTTCATACTTGCATGGATGTTGTCCTTGGACACTATCAACACACCCACTCTAACCTTTCCTCATGTTGCTGTTGACGCTGATCTACATTTGGCACAGACTAATGCAGAGTCCAATTTCTTGTTTAACCCTTTTCCACTTAAATACGTATTTGTACACATTTGTAGTCTCTTACAAAATACTATTAAATTTAATTCCTATTTAACAAGATGCAAGTTGTAAAGACCTCATTTTCAACCCTTAGATACTGATTAACAGCGAACAGCATTAAAACCTGAACAGTCTGCGAGTTACTCGCAGGGTTAGAGTTAGAACGGTATTTTAGAACTTTTCTTTTTTCGTCAATCTGGTTGACTGCCCCTTTAAGGCTTGTGACTAATTACTGACTTTACAATCCTGATCTAAACATCGTATCTTAAAGTATGTTTCTTGTGCAAAGTTTGCTGTCTCATCATGTGTTTTTAAAAGTCCTTTTTTAGACAGAATTTCACAATCAACACCCTACCAGCTCACATGGAAATATGTATAATAGGTGCCCAATATACATAATTATGTATCTTTATCAAGACATGGCAGTGGGGACAGATTCGTGCTTAATATCATTCAACATATATTTCAGAATCTATGAAGTCAGTAAAGAGCCACTAATTCAGAAAACGGATGCAATTTTTATTAATTGCTATTTCCAGCCATGCACTATTTAAGTACTCACAGTCAACAAGGGTGTGTGTTGACCTTCTTGTTTTACTGTAGCTGTCGTATCTAGGTTTTGACCTAGATTCCTTTCCATACTTGTATGCAGCGAGAAAATTGATGGCAGATATAATTGCGCACATGTTCATGTTTTTTTGTATGTTCACGTTATTTGCATCTTCCTCCCATGTCAACATTAATACATTTCACGCAAACAATCTGCCTTCCATGTAAACTTAAGTAGATTTTACGCAAACAATTGAAAGCCACAATTTACTGCACATGCACTATTAATGCTAGACATTGTTTAATCTATAAAAAATATTTTAGTTGGCAATTTTGTTAAGCTCTCTTCCAAAAACACTTTTAATAATTTAACATTACGACTGGAGGAGGATGAATGGTAGATTGTTCTCAAGTGGTTCAATACAGAGTCATGAATGCATACGTCAACCACTAGTTTATAACTAGAATTGTTCTCCTTAACAAGGAAGATTTTATTCTTAATGAGAAATGTTTAATTGAAACTGAAAGTGATTTTTGAAAGACATACTCAACTTAACAATACCATCATTGTGATTATATTCTTGGAAAAAGTATCTTGAGTATGAAAACCCACCAATGCTTAAAGAGGTTTGTTTTAGAACATTCAGTTCGTACACTTATTATACAATTTTAAGCAAGCTCCACAAGATACTTTGCAAACTATTTGTAATTGACTGACATATATAGTTTAATCATATTGAATACATACATGTGCTATGTTATCTCCAAGATCATCTATGGCAGTATAGTACTTGCATATTTATGCATATAAAATTTTTATCATTTGTTTTTAATGGTTTTCATTCCTCAATATAAGCAATAATTTCCTTTTGCCTTATTAAAATGGCATGAGCAAACATTCTGGTTCAAATTGCAGTATAAAGTGGATTTTAACAAGTTTACAATTCCACTGCAATTTACAGAATCATTTTTAACTTTGCTTTAATTAATTATCATTCTTCCACCACCCTTACTTATTTTATGTAGACAGAGTTTGAAATTAAAGGTTATTTTGCGACAAATCATGTGGCTATACTGCAATACATTATGGAGTTATTCTGCTATCAAAACCTGTAAATGTTGTAGGGCTTTTTTCCTTCTTTGCGTGTGGCCTGGGTCAGCCATCTCACAGTTTTGATGCAAGCATTTCAAAAATCTAATATATCAACACTGTTTTCCAAAACCAGCCTTTGTAAGTTGTTTGACATTTTACAGACATTTTATATTCAAAAGTACAATTCATCCGTCTGTCTGTCACAAACTTTTTAGAGTTATATCTCAGAAACTATTTAAGTTTTTTTAACATAAAACTTCATAGGTGTCTATATATAAATGAGGAGAAGGGGGATATCAATTCAACGAATTTGCTTATTGTAAAGGAATTACAAGTATGAAACTGGTGAAACCAGTGTTGTAACGTTAGTTCGGCTAAAAAACCACTACAGTGCATTGGACCGTCAGTAAATTGTATAGTAAAACTTGAGATCCTTTGTTTAAAAAGTCAGCATGGGGATCCAGATTTGTTTGAATGAAGAGTCACTTTAAAGATATCACAGTAAGATTTAAGCATGCACATTTACAACGGAAATACTTTGAATCAGAAAGATCATGTGACGAAAGTGAAAACACTTGAGTAATGTAGTACTAGCAATGAGCGAGGCAAGGGCAGCAATTTGGAGTAGATTTTCGTATTCTTATCCGTTTATATGTGTAAATTTTCTTTTAAGCTTGAATAATTTCTTTTCAAATAGATTAAATTGCATTTTCATGAAATGCATTTTAATGTCAAATATTGTTTATATGTATGATTTTTAGGGAATCCTATGCGCATGTGCTATGTCACAATTGTTATTGACAAAGGTTTCAAACTTGGAAAAATTATATGGCTTACATTTCTCACACGAGAACTAAAATTGAATGTATAACTAATGTGTCTAGCCACACAACAGAAATCACATAGACAAACATTTTAATGTTTGTCAAAAGTATTGACTATGGATCATTGAAGATACAGTTAAACCTGTCAGAATTTAGTTGCTCATATGATGTATGATTTTAATATTCGAAAGCAAAAGTGTCCAGCCAATGAAAATATTTTACTTTACCTATGCATAAAAATCATCATTTTACAATGTCTACATGTATGTGAATATTGTTTGTAAAATTTTGAGGAGTTTGTGACTAAATTTCTCACAATTTTGAAATTTGTGGGATTTGTTTTTCAAATAAATTGAGCGTCTTACTTTTACTTCATAAAAAAGGAAAGGGAGCCCTCTGTTGCCATGGTAATTCAAGTATTCCCAGATGTTCAGTTCAGTAAAATGTGCCTCCTTAAATATGTGATATAGGAGACGTTTGACAAACATATCATTTCTGCATTCGGCCCAGTGAAACCACCTTAAAGTAGTAAAATGTTCATACATAAGTTACCAAACCTGTTTACTTGGTATACATTTTGCATGATTAGCTTAATGTTTTTATTGAATGTAATTTCCTCAAATAATCTCAATGAACCTGACTAAAGTTATCATAATTTAAGTGTGTTGTCGTCATGAAAACAAATGTATGTATTTTTGTGGAAAAAGGGCATATTATGTATAAACAATCATGTTAGATTTTAAAACGGTTTGTTATTCTGATGCTTGTAATTAATTCCTATTCATCGGAACTCCAAACCGTTGGCGATTACCTCACGATAACAATTATTAATTCGCTTCTTATTAACTCGTGTCCATTTTGTCTGGGTAAATCAACAAAACATGCAAAGTTTAATACTTTCATGCCATCAAAGTCGGGACCTACAGGGATTTCATTACAGTTCATGACACCGACAGCAAAGTAGAGCAAAGTTGCAGTACAGATCTAATAAGGCAAACTCCGATTTTCGGTTAAGGCCAAATTAAATATAAAAGTAAAAATGTTAATCTCGACAATATTTAAATCAAAGTAAAATTTGGGCCAATTGATGTCAAAAACCTGGTCAACAGGTTAAAGATTACGCTAAAGTTTTAACAACTATAGAAGCTACCCTTATGACTAAATGTTGATCACATTTGGTAAGAATTTGTATAATCACAATATCACAACAATGATGAAAACTAAGTAAAGTGTATTCAAAACTTAGGCTACCATGTCAAATATAAGAAAAAGCTTATGAACACTATAAATGCTTTGATTGTTTTAACTTATTAATATGAAATATAGCCTGAATGGTTTATGGTCGCACGGGTTTTTAGATTTTATAAATATCAACATAATATTCAACATTAGCTCATTCAAAATGCAATGCCAATAGGTTTCATATTATATATATTGAGTTTTGTTAATTATGATCCTGGAGTCTTTACATTCCGCACTCCAGGGGCAACATCCTTTTTAAGGTTCATGGGGGGGGGGATAAATTTCATTAAAACTTCGCTTTGGTTTTTCTTCATTGAATGTGGTACAATATGGTCAAACTATATATCATTTTAAAGCTAAAAACGGATAGAATAACATTAACACATTTTTGACATTCAATATTTTTGTGCTTAATTCATATTTTGGTTTAAAACCAATACATTTTTACACTAATTTACAAAATCTCAATCTAAAGTTAGGAAGGATATGCACTACCTTAAGTTGAATAAATACAAAGCTATATACATATATAAGGTCAAGTTAGCAACATTTCACAGAAAATGATTGTCATAAAACAACAAATGAATTTTTATTCAACTGCCTTTTTTGGATAAATATCCTAAACAAAGTTCTAAAAATAACTAAAACGTAACTACTTTTTAAAAATACAGGTATGGTGGATAATAAGAGTCACAATTCTATGTCAAAGGCTTAACAATTTTGTTATTTACCTCTCAACCAAATTGCAAATTGTAAACCATCTCAAATTGAAATAGATTGCAGACGACATATAAAATTGTAAAGGAATAAAGAAATTGGCAAAACTATTGATTTTATATTTCGATTCCTTCTACCCATTTTGAAAGCGTCGCCATCGCTGTGATCCGTAGAAAAACAAATCGGTTGAAACCACGTGCAGTGGTGAGAAAACCGGGTATGTGTATACACATACCTGAGAAAGCACATGTACTTATTTTGACAGTTGGGTGGCAACTAGTAAAACAACTATTAACATTAATCAGCAAGAGATCGCTCTAAGTAACAGAAATGACCACGTAGAGATATCATCACTCACCCTATTTCAAATATTTTCCAGCTGAAAATTGTCCCCCACACGTCTTTTTTAGTTTATTTGTTTTGTTTTTCTGGAGCCGAAGTGCATCTTACAGAATATCCATCCAACTACCGTTGTTTTCACTTTCGTTATTAAAAACTCCGTTTAAAAGAATTATTTCTACTTTTAGATTGTTAAAGCGATGTATTATTATATATTATCGATAGAATAGTAAACCGTGATGAATTGAACGGAGTTACGTATCGATCTTTCTGTCAGTCTATAAGCGTACTATTTTATGCGCAATAATATAAGTACAGTGATTCGACAACGATTGTAAACATTGGTGAAATGCTTATTACATAGTTATTCTTTTGAGAGTTTATGAGGTCTGATCGTGCAGTTTGCAAACATCAAAGGAAAGATAACAATCCAATGCATTTGTCATCGTCAACCGTTTGGAATGTCAATTAGGCGATGAGTGAGTTTTTAGCATGTTTCTTTCTATTTTATTAATTTAAAAATGGCTGCCCCCATGCTGGTGATGAATTGACATGTGTTCGAGTTTTGAATTTTCTAGATATGTAAACTTTTTTTACTATTTAAGCGTAACTTGCCCTCGTCAATGTCGATATTATTCACTAGTTATATT
The DNA here is from genome assembly GCF_020536995.1 of Dreissena polymorpha. NCBI lineage: Eukaryota > Metazoa > Mollusca > Bivalvia > Myida > Dreissenidae > Dreissena > Dreissena polymorpha. The sequence goes on along the minus strand of NC_068369.1, from coordinate 20,545,523 downwards.
ATTTTCGGCCGAAATACGTGGAATAAACATGATTCAGATTTTTGAAAATAATGTAAATTTTAGTGTTAAAATCGCTTTGTATTTTGATTGATTTTGTGGATGTTATGATACGTTGATGTACAAAATGGGTAGCAGTTTGAAGGAAAAACATCCTTTCAAGCATATATGTATACATTTTCAATGTGGCACTCTTCCTTTAGTCAAAGTTGAGTTCAATGCTAGGGGTCCCACATTTTTCAAAATGAAGCCTCTACATGAACCTTAAACACATCGATAGACCAAAAACTACTTATAACTTATTATATTCTGAACCGCCTTGTCAATTAGGTTATGTAAATTGATGCCTATGTTGTAAATGCATAGTGATTCTCTACAGCAGTTGTTTAAATGTGAATGCAGTGGTAAAAGTGGTCACAAAACGAGGTTCACATAATTTGTATAACAAAATTAAGAGATTAACCGAGACTTACCGAAGTTGAAGGTTGATCACAATTTTATCGACTGCATACTGTTAAATCTTCTGTGCTTTAGTATTTGCCTTGCATCTTGTATTTTGGTCCTCTACTGAGAGTTAGCTAACGTGGTTATTGGCTTCTCTTTGTGTTGTCTACAATGAGCTTCAAATCTCCACTTCAACCACTGGGAAGTTTCGAACGAACCTTCACATAAATGATCAATGGGTGATCCTCTTTCAAAGTTGTTCAAAACGTTCCAGTAAGATGCATGTGTTGATCATCAGTAGTACGGTGGCATATAGGTGACATTCACCCCTTTTTGTTAATCACTCCTCTTGTTTTACATTGCACTCGTCTTTTTTCTATTTCGTTCCAACGACATACTTACTTGAGAGAACGACCTACTAACTCGAACTCGAGGGAACAGTCAGCTAAGTCGAGTGAACGATATAGAAAAAACAGGAGTGCACAACTAAATGAAAGAGGCGTGCAATAAAAAAAGAGCGGTGCAGTAAATATATGAGGGGTGCATTAAACAAAAGAAGAGAGCATTTTAACTTTTTCAAGGGAACGTCTTACTAACTCGTTGGAACGAGTTAGCTATGTTGTGGGACAACTTACTAAGTTAAGGGAACGATTGAGATAGAAAAAAAGAGTGCAAAACTAAATAAAAGAGGAGTGCAACGAAACAAAGAATGGTGCAGTAAAGTGTTTAATGCACTTTCCTTTATTTAATGCACTGCTCTTTTTTCATGATGATTGCACTCTTAATTTATTTAGTTTTGCTCTACTCTTTTTTGTATCTCGTTCTCTCGACTTAATAAATCATTCCCACGACATAGTTAACTCGTTCCCTCTAGTTAGTATGTCGTGGGAACGAGATAGAACAAAGAGGAGTGCAGTTTATAAAAAAGAGGAGTAAATGTCATCTCTATGCCACTGTACATCTAAATATGAAAGCAAACATGTCTGTATAAAATTTAGTTTATTCTCAATCATTTGATTTAAACTAGTTATATTTGTTTCAAAATACATTTAAGCATATTGATATATTTAACTTTGCTTTGAATAATTGTTCATTGTTTTTTTCATATTGCCTCTTCTAACCATGTAAAGGATGGCCCCCACCTTGACCCTGTACTGACCTGTGGGTCATTTTTATTTTCATATGGGCTGGGATGGTCATGGAAGGAAGAAAGTGTAAGATATTGAAGGGACTTGTTCACATATTATGTGAGAAGGTTGACTGACATGAGTCAGTTTTATAACTAAAAGAAATTAATACAGCAACAAATTTAAATTAAACAAAAAACAGACATATACCGGTAACTACAAATTATACAAATATATAGCAGTACATATTGTATGGTATCGTAATATGCTTTTACTGTTTTTTAATCTGTATATTATTTTAAGTAGGCATGTTTAAATAGACATGCGTATCTTTGTTAAGTATTTATTTTATGTCATTTCATAAACTGTATTATTTCCGTTTTTAACCGAGACTGTACGATTTTTTCAAATATTAATGAATTTATATAAAACGTGTAAAGACTTATTATACATATATTTCAATATAAATTAAAATAAAAGTTAAAAAGGACATGTGTCGAAAAATGCGAAATTAGCCTGATATTTAATTCTGAAATCGACAATGTCTGTACAGTCGAGTTCGCCAGCATGTATATCATGCATGTACGATGTGAATCTAAATTTTGTTTTACGGATCATTTTAATTTCCTGCAACGATATATATTCATACGACACACGAACACTAAATCTGAACCTAATAAAAAGATGAATGCTTCGGTTATTGAAGGAAAATATGTACGAAATATATTCGTCACAATCGGCTCGGGGCGCTAATTTGTCTTTGCTGCATTTAATGAAATTCGTCTTCAATGTATATTTTTTCTTGCCTATTTTGCGTTATTGAAACATATTTTAATCAACATATTACAGTTTAACACATACAAAAATCGTATAGTCTCGCTTTAATAATATTTCTTAAAATAAATTTCGAACGTTTTTACCAATTTATGTAATATTGTTCCATCTTAATCTGTAAAGAAAATGACACTAACACAGAGCATCAACAAGAACGATCAAGAACGTGTCCTTTAAATGTTGCTCAATCTGTGTCAGTTTGCAACATGTATGGGGAAACATTGTTGCCTTGTTTTACTGATAAGGGATTTGATTACAGAACATGAATATATCTTTAAACATTTTCTATAAAATATGTGTTCGTCATTTTCAGTAAACAAATTGACTGCAAAATGTTACATCAAACACTGCCAGGAGAAAAAAAGTCAGTTGAGGAAGCCAAGAAATCATGCGAGAATTTCAAGTTGCTTACCTACTCTGGAATGTATGGGTTTAGTTTTAATCTACGCCTTATATATTTTAATTTGAGTAAAGATTGATGTTATTCAAATAAAAGTTTGTTTGCTATATTCTCAAATCTTTTTTCTAAAAATAAGGGATGTAGTTGACAATTGTTCGTAATTTCATTTCATCGTTTCTCAAAAGGTTGTAACTTTGTTGCTCTGGTCTCTTCCCTACCATTGAGTAATTAAATGGCAATTATAATGAATGCGTTTTTGTTTCCTTTTATTATTGTTTAATTTGAGTTGCAATGCTATGAGGTTAAATTTTATTCACACTTATATGTATCATGGATATTGCTGGGCCAAGTGTGAGGTTGACCGTTCCAAGGCGGTGACCCAAGCATTATTTTTATATATGTTTATGTTGTTTTGTATTGTGCTGTGTTGTACTATTTGGCAATTGGTCACTTGCCTTAAATTAATGACCAACTAATTGCATGTCACTAACATGTAATACTGCTCCAGCACCTGGAGTTTCACTTCTTTATTTTCAATAAAAAATTTAAAGATATTATGTTGTTCACTTCAGTAAACATATAAGAACATTGATTAAAATATTCTATGTCTTCAGATTATCCACAAAACATGTGTTTATCATAAATCATTAGATTAAATCATTGATTAAAACAAATAAAACGATGCGCACACTATGACAAGTTTTGTCCACCAGTATACTTATAGACATAAAGATTGATGTTTTTAAACGCACATTCCAATGACGTCATACCATTTCTCCAATTTATGATAACTGGAATATTTACCAATTAGGTTTTCCGCATTCTTCACGTTAAAAGTAAAACGTCGAATCAGATCAGTCGTAACACCCTATGCCGTTATGTTTGAACATGAGACGTTCTTCTGACGTTGATATGAACTCTTTGTGAAAATATAAGCACATCTTTGGCATGTTAAACGTTTATTTGAAAATAAATTAATATATGCACAGCTTTTAACATGCATTTTTCAAACTTTCAATGTGTAATGAACTGCTTGAATGCTATAACCATAAAAGTATACATCTGCAATAAAGCCTGTCTATAGTGAACATATCAAATGGCACTGAAGTCAGAGAGACATATACCTGTAATAGAAGTTTAAAATTAATTACTGCAAAATCAAAAAAAGATAAGCATTAATTTCTTCCTGCCTTTCAAGTCCAAATTTGAAACATTTTAGTATTTTGATTATAATAGACAGCTTTTTACACACAAATATAATACCTTAAAATCTTACCTTTTACTGTAAAAGTAGTTTTCTTTGAAAACATCTTCTTTCTATATGAAAGAACTTTCAATGAGAAAGGCGTTGAAACAATTATATTATTTTACCATCATAGTGGGAGAACAGTGTCTGTTATCAACATCAACACCGATAAAGTCATATTTCTCCCTATCTAATTACCCATTAGCACAATAGTTTGTGTTTTCTGTTGATATAAACCATATACAGTAATTCCTTTACAAGGTAAGGGCTTCATATTTTATTTTTTACCTTGAATAAGGGGCACAACTGGCTTATGTTGCAATTATTAAAGTGCACTTAAATCCTTTTTAAATCCTTTAAGTGCTATTAAAGCTTTCTTGCAGTCACGAAAAGGATAAAAAGCATTCTGGAAAACAAGGGATTTGTCGATAAGCACTTAGTGGACCTTGGTTCTGTCGGATATACTATGTTGTATACAAGATATGATTCCAGGGAATAGTGCAAATTGAAGAGTATTGGAATAGTTTTCTAAACGTGCAAAAAAGTGATTTTTGATAAAAAGTGCACTTACCACGTTCTGGCTCTAACCCCTCGAATTATTATACATACTAATTATTTCAGTAGTTGTTCTAACATCTATGTAACACTTGTTAATTGTCTTGTTAACATGCTTATATTTTCTAAAAAGTTCATATTGTAGTATACTCAATATTCAATTCGTTTGAAGCTTTACCTAACACGGGTCACTCTTGATCTCTTTAAATCACGTATCGAGCATATTCTTCATTGGCAATACCGACTTCATACACAAACAACATGTACTGTTTTGCCTCAAAATATATATTAATAATTAAGAGCCAGTTATAATTTTCCTAACAATACGTATTGTTCGGAAGTATGAAACCCCTACTCAATTGGAGCTGTATTAACCGATATACAGGACACGCTACCCAGTACTTACATCGCCTAACCTGCGTCAACCCAATAGTTGCAATACGTAAGACAAACGCTGGTTTTCAACTTCGTTAACGAATGATAGCAATAACAACGCTGAAAACTATATTCTAAACGAGCACTTCCGACAACAATAACTTATAATATTAACTTAATTATTCTACATTGTATACAGTAATTACTTTCTATTTATGTAATTTACACATGATGGCAAACTTGTGCAAGTTATCTAAAGTATTACCGGATATTCTGTTCAAACCGAATGAAGTTTAACCGGATATAGTGTTAAATCCAGGCCATGGTCGAGCTGTTTATTTCCCTGTGATTCGAAATACTTGATACGAATATAAGACAAATCATATTCAAATGTACAGTCCATTAGTTCATTGACTTGTAGCTCTAAAGACAAATCGTCGTGACCTATCTTGTGTTCAACATGCTTCACTTCGCTGTGTTGACTTTAATTCTGGTTGTTTCAACTGGTAAGATTTTTAACTTCTTCTTTGTTCTAAAATATATAGTCTTTTTAGGATTTTCGGTATATTATTTTTTTTATTTATTGTTTTTATATTTTTATACATGTATCAATTTAAACATTGATTTGCTGTGTTCACGAGTGGATAAAAATCAAATAACTACCTATTTAATTGTATTGTGTATGTAATAATAGGTGCCCAATATACATAATTATGTATCTTTATCAAGACATGGCAGTGGGGACAGATTCGTGCTTAATATCATTCAACATATATTTCAGAATCTATGAAGTCAGTAAAGAGCCACTAATTCAGAAAACGGATGCAATTTTTATTAATTGCTATTTCCAGCCATGCACTATTTAAGTACTCACAGTCAACAAGGGTGTGTGTTGACCTTCTTGTTTTACTGTAGCTGTCGTATCTAGGTTTTGACCTAGATTCCTTTCCATACTTGTATGCAGCGAGAAAATTGATGGCAGATATAATTGCGCACATGTTCATGTTTTTTTGTATGTTCACGTTATTTGCATCTTCCTCCCATGTCAACATTAATACATTTCACGCAAACAATCTGCCTTCCATGTAAACTTAAGTAGATTTTACGCAAACAATTGAAAGCCACAATTTACTGCACATGCACTATTAATGCTAGACATTGTTTAATCTATAAAAAATATTTTAGTTGGCAATTTTGTTAAGCTCTCTTCCAAAAACACTTTTAATAATTTAACATTACGACTGGAGGAGGATGAATGGTAGATTGTTCTCAAGTGGTTCAATACAGAGTCATGAATGCATACGTCAACCACTAGTTTATAACTAGAATTGTTCTCCTTAACAAGGAAGATTTTATTCTTAATGAGAAATGTTTAATTGAAACTGAAAGTGATTTTTGAAAGACATACTCAACTTAACAATACCATCATTGTGATTATATTCTTGGAAAAAGTATCTTGAGTATGAAAACCCACCAATGCTTAAAGAGGTTTGTTTTAGAACATTCAGTTCGTACACTTATTATACAATTTTAAGCAAGCTCCACAAGATACTTTGCAAACTATTTGTAATTGACTGACATATATAGTTTAATCATATTGAATACATACATGTGCTATGTTATCTCCAAGATCATCTATGGCAGTATAGTACTTGCATATTTATGCATATAAAATTTTTATCATTTGTTTTTAATGGTTTTCATTCCTCAATATAAGCAATAATTTCCTTTTGCCTTATTAAAATGGCATGAGCAAACATTCTGGTTCAAATTGCAGTATAAAGTGGATTTTAACAAGTTTACAATTCCACTGCAATTTACAGAATCATTTTTAACTTTGCTTTAATTAATTATCATTCTTCCACCACCCTTACTTATTTTATGTAGACAGAGTTTGAAATTAAAGGTTATTTTGCGACAAATCATGTGGCTATACTGCAATACATTATGGAGTTATTCTGCTATCAAAACCTGTAAATGTTGTAGGGCTTTTTTCCTTCTTTGCGTGTGGCCTGGGTCAGCCATCTCACAGTTTTGATGCAAGCATTTCAAAAATCTAATATATCAACACTGTTTTCCAAAACCAGCCTTTGTAAGTTGTTTGACATTTTACAGACATTTTATATTCAAAAGTACAATTCATCCGTCTGTCTGTCACAAACTTTTTAGAGTTATATCTCAGAAACTATTTAAGTTTTTTTAACATAAAACTTCATAGGTGTCTATATATAAATGAGGAGAAGGGGGATATCAATTCAACGAATTTGCTTATTGTAAAGGAATTACAAGTATGAAACTGGTGAAACCAGTGTTGTAACGTTAGTTCGGCTAAAAAACCACTACAGTGCATTGGACCGTCAGTAAATTGTATAGTAAAACTTGAGATCCTTTGTTTAAAAAGTCAGCATGGGGATCCAGATTTGTTTGAATGAAGAGTCACTTTAAAGATATCACAGTAAGATTTAAGCATGCACATTTACAACGGAAATACTTTGAATCAGAAAGATCATGTGACGAAAGTGAAAACACTTGAGTAATGTAGTACTAGCAATGAGCGAGGCAAGGGCAGCAATTTGGAGTAGATTTTCGTATTCTTATCCGTTTATATGTGTAAATTTTCTTTTAAGCTTGAATAATTTCTTTTCAAATAGATTAAATTGCATTTTCATGAAATGCATTTTAATGTCAAATATTGTTTATATGTATGATTTTTAGGGAATCCTATGCGCATGTGCTATGTCACAATTGTTATTGACAAAGGTTTCAAACTTGGAAAAATTATATGGCTTACATTTCTCACACGAGAACTAAAATTGAATGTATAACTAATGTGTCTAGCCACACAACAGAAATCACATAGACAAACATTTTAATGTTTGTCAAAAGTATTGACTATGGATCATTGAAGATACAGTTAAACCTGTCAGAATTTAGTTGCTCATATGATGTATGATTTTAATATTCGAAAGCAAAAGTGTCCAGCCAATGAAAATATTTTACTTTACCTATGCATAAAAATCATCATTTTACAATGTCTACATGTATGTGAATATTGTTTGTAAAATTTTGAGGAGTTTGTGACTAAATTTCTCACAATTTTGAAATTTGTGGGATTTGTTTTTCAAATAAATTGAGCGTCTTACTTTTACTTCATAAAAAAGGAAAGGGAGCCCTCTGTTGCCATGGTAATTCAAGTATTCCCAGATGTTCAGTTCAGTAAAATGTGCCTCCTTAAATATGTGATATAGGAGACGTTTGACAAACATATCATTTCTGCATTCGGCCCAGTGAAACCACCTTAAAGTAGTAAAATGTTCATACATAAGTTACCAAACCTGTTTACTTGGTATACATTTTGCATGATTAGCTTAATGTTTTTATTGAATGTAATTTCCTCAAATAATCTCAATGAACCTGACTAAAGTTATCATAATTTAAGTGTGTTGTCGTCATGAAAACAAATGTATGTATTTTTGTGGAAAAAGGGCATATTATGTATAAACAATCATGTTAGATTTTAAAACGGTTTGTTATTCTGATGCTTGTAATTAATTCCTATTCATCGGAACTCCAAACCGTTGGCGATTACCTCACGATAACAATTATTAATTCTCTTCTTATTAACTCGTGTCCATTTTGTCTGGGTAAATCAACACAACATGCAAAGTTTAATACTTTCATGCCATCAAAGTCGGGACCTACAGGGATTTCATTACAGTTCATGACACCGACAGCAAAGTAGAGCAAAGTTGCAGTACAGATCTAATAAGGCAAACTCCGATTTTCGGTTAAGGCCAAATTAAATATAAAAGTAAAATGTTAATCTCGACAATATTTAAATCAAAGTAAAATTTGGGCCAATTGATGTCAAAAACCTGGTCAACAGGTTAAAGATTACGCTAAAGTTTTAACCACTATAGAAGCTACCCTTATGACTAAATGTTGATCACATTTGGTAAGAATTTGTATAATCACAATATCACAACAATGATGAAAACTAAGTAAAGTGTATTCAAAACTTAGGCTACCATGTCAAATATAAGAAAAAGCTTATGAACACTATAAATGCTTTGATTGTTTTAACTTATTAATATGAAATATAGCCTGAATGGTTTATGGTCGCACGGGTTTTTAGATTTTATAAATATCAACATAATATTCAACATTAGCTCATTCAAAATGCAATGCCAATAGGTTTCATATTATATATATTGAGTTTTGTTAATTATGATCCTGGAGTCTTTACATTCCGCACTCCAGGGGCAACATCCTTTTTAAGGTTCATGGGGGGGGATAAATTTCATTAAAACTTCGCTTTGGTTTTTCTTCATTGAATGTGGTACAATATGGTCAAACTATATATCATTTTAAAGCTAAAAACGGATAGAATAACATTAACACATTTTTGACATTCAATATTTTTGTGCTTAATTCATATTTTGGTTTAAAACCAATACATTTTTACACTAATTTACAAAATCTCAATCTAAAGTTAGGAAGGATATGCACTACCTTAAGTTGAATAAATACAAAGCTATATACATATATAAGGTCAAGTTAGCAACATTTCACAGAAAATGATTGTCATAAAACAACAAATGAATTTTTATTCAACTGCCTTTTTAGGATAAATATCCTAAACAAAGTTCTAAAAATAACTAAAACGTAACTACTTTTTAAAAATACAGGTATGGTGGATAATAAGAGTCACAATTCTATGTCAAAGGCTTAACAATTTTGTTATTTACCTCTCAACCAAATTGCAAATTGTAAACCATCTCAAATTGAAATAGATTGCAGACGACATATAAAATTGTAAAGGAATAAAGAAATTGGCAAAACTATTGATTTTATATTTCGATTCCTTCTACCCATTTTGAAAGCGTCGCCATCGCTGTGATCCGTAGAAAAACAAATCGGTTGAAACCACGTGCAGTGGTGAGAAAACCGGGTATGTGTATACACATACCTGAGAAAGCACATGTACTTATTTTGACAGTTGGGTGGCAACTAGTAAAACAACTATTAACATTAATCAGCAAGAGATCGCTCTAAGTAACAGAAATGACCACGTAGAGATATCATCACTCACCCTATTTCAAATATTTTCCAGCTGAAAATTGTCCCCCACACGTCTTTTTTAGTTTATTTGTTTTGTTTTTCTGGAGCCGAAGTGCATCTTACAGAATATCCATCCAACTACCGTTGTTTTCACTTTCGTTATTAAAAACTCCGTTTAAAAGAATTATTTCTACTTTTAGATTGTTAAAGCGATGTATTATTATATATTATCGATAGAATAGTAAACCGTGATGAATTGAACGGAGTTACGTATCGATCTTTCTGTCAGTCTATAAGCGTACTATTTTATGCGCAATAATATAAGTACAGTGATTCGACAACGATTGTAAACATTGGTGAAATGCTTATTACATAGTTATTCTTTTGAGAGTTTATGAGGTCTGATCGTGCAGTTTGCAAACATCAAAGGAAAGATAACAATCCAATGCATTTGTCATCGTCAACCGTTTGGAATGTCAATTAGGCGATGAGTGAGTTTTTAGCATGTTTCTTTCTATTTTATTAATTTAAAAATGGCTGCCCCCATGCTGGTGATGAATTGACATGTGTTCGAGTTTTGAATTTTCTAGATATGTAAACTTTTTTTACTATTTAAGCGTAACTTGCCCTCGTCAATGTCGATATTATTCACTAGTTATATTATTTTCGGCCGAAATACGTGGAATAAACATGATTCAGATTTTTGAAAATAATGTACATTTTAGTGTTAAAATCGCTTTGTATTTTGATTGATTTTGTGGATGTTATGATACGTTGATGTACAAAATGGGTAGCAGTTTGAAGGAAAAACATCCTTTCAAGCATATATGTATACATTTTCAATGTGGCACTCTTCCTTTAGTCAAAGTTGAGTTCAATGCTAGGGGTCCCACATTTTTCAAAATGAAGCCTCTACATGAACCTTAAACACATCGATAGACCAAAAACTACTTATAACTTATTATATTCTGAACCGCCTTGTCAATTAGGTTATGTAAATTGATGCCTATGTTGTAAATGCATAGTGATTCTCTACAGCAGTTGTTTAAATGTGAATGCAGTGGTAAAAGTGGTCACAAAACGAGGTTCACATAATTTGTATAACAAAATTAAGAGATTAACCGAGACTTACCGAAGTTGAAGGTTGATCACAATTTTATCGACTGCATACTGTTAAGTCTTCTGTGCTTTAGTATTTGCCTTGCATCTTGTATTTTGGTCCTCTACTGAGAGTTAGCTAACGTGGTTATTGGCTTCTCTTTGTGTTGTCTACAATGAGCTTCAAATCTCCACTTCAACCACTGGGAAGTTTCGAACGAACCTTCACATAAATGATCAATGGGTGATCCTCTTTCAAAGTTGTTCAAAACGTTCCAGTAAGATGCATGTGTTGATCATCAGTAGTACGGTGGCATATAGGTGACATTCACCCCTTTTTGTTAATCACTCCTCTTGTTTTACATTGCACTCGTCTTTTTTCTATTTCGTTCCAACGACATACTTACTTGAGAGAACGACCTACTAATTCGAACTCGAGGGAACAGTCAGCTAAGTCGAGTGAACGATATAGAAAAAACAGGAGTGCACAACTAAATGAAAGAGGCGTGCAATAAAAAAAGAGCGGTGCAGTAAATATATGAGGGGTGCATTAAACAAAAGAAGAGAGCATTTTAACTTTTTCAAGGGAACGTCTTACTAACTCGTTGGAACGAGTTAGCTATGTTGTGGGACAACTTACTAAGTTAAGGGAACGATTGAGATAGAAAAAAAGAGTGCAAAACTAAATAAAAGAGGAGTGCAACGAAACAAAGAATGGTGCAGTAAAGTGTTTAATGCACTTTCCTTTATTTAATGCACTGCTCTTTTTTCATGATGATTGCACTCTTAATTTATTTAGTTTTGCTCTACTCTTTTTTGTATCTCGTTCTCTCGACTTAATAAATCATTCCCACGACATAGTTAACTCGTTCCCTCTAGTTAGTATGTCGTGGGAACGAGATAGAACAAAGAGGAGTGCAGTTTATAAAAAAGAGGAGTAAATGTCATCTCTATGCCACTGTACATCTAAATATGAAAGCAAACATGTCTGTATAAAATTTAGTTTATTCTCATTCATTTGATTTAAACTAGTTATATTTGTTTCAAAATACATTTAAGCATATTGATATATTTAACTTTGCTTTGAATAATTGTTCATTGTTTTTTTCATTCTGCCTCTTCTAACCATGTAAAGGATGGCCCCCACCTTGACCCTGTACTGACCTGTGGGTCATTTTTATTTTCATATGGGCTGGGATGGTCATGGAAGGAAGAAAGTGTAAGATATTGAAGGGACTTGTTCACATATTATGTGAGAAGGTTGACTGACATGAGTCAGTTTTATAACTAAAAGAAATTAATACAGCAACAAATTTAAATTAAACAAAAAACAGACATATACCGGTAACTACAAATTATACAAATATATAGCAGTACATATTGTATGGTATCGTAATATGCTTTTACTGTTTTTTAATCTGTATATTATTTTAAGTAGGCATGTTTAAATAGACATGCGTATCTTTGTTAAGTATTTATTTTATGTCATTTCATAAACTGTATTATTTCCGTTTTTAAACCGAGACTGTACGATTTTTTCAAATATTAATGAATTTATATAAAACGTGTAAAGACTTATTATACATATATTTCAATATAAATTAAAATAAAAGTTAAAAAGGACATGTGTCGAAAAATGCGAAATTAGCCTGATATTTAATTCTGAAATCGACAATGTCTGTACAGTCGAGTTCGCCAGCATGTATATCATGCATGTACGATGTGAATCTAAATTTTGTTTTACGGATCATTTTAATTTCCTGCAACGATATATATTCATACGACACACGAACACTAAATCTGAACCTAATAAAAAGATGAATGCTTCGGTTATTGAAGGAAAATATGTACGAAATATATTCGTCACAATCGGCTCGGGGCGCTAATTTGTCTTTGCTGCATTTAATGAAATTCGTCTTCAATGTATATTTTTTCTTGCCTATTTTGCGTTATTGAAACATATTTTAATCAACATATTACAGTTTAACACATACAAAAATCGTATAGTCTCGCTTTAATAATATTTCTTAAAATAAATTTCGAACGTTTTTACCAATTTATGTAATATTGTTCCATCTTAATCTGTAAAGAAAATGACACTAACACAGAGCATCAACAAGAACGATCAAGAACGTGTCCTTTAAATGTTGCTCAATCTGTGTCAGTTTGCAACATGTATGGGGAAACATTGTTGCCTTGTTTTACTGATAAGGGATTTGATTACAGAACATGAATATATCTTTGAAAATTTTCTATAAAATATGTGTTCGTCATTTTCAGTAAACATCATGGATATTGCTGGGCCAAGTGTGAGGTTGACCGTTCCAAGGCGGTGACCCAAGCATTATTTTTATATATGTTTATGTTGTTTTGTATTGTGCTGTGTTGTACTATTTGGCAATTGGTCACTTGCCTTAAATTAATGACCAACTAATTGCATGTCACTAACATGTAATACTGCTCCAGCACCTGGAGTTTCACTTCTTTATTTTCAATAAAAAATTTAAAGATATTATGTTATTCACTTCAGTAAACATATAAGAACATTGATTAAAATATTCTATGTCTTCAGATTATCCACAAAAAATGTGTTTATCATAAATCATTAGATTAAATCATTGATTAAAACAAATAAAACGATGCGCACACTATGACAAGTTTTGTCCACCAGTATACTTATAGACATAAAGATTGATGTTTTTAAACGCACATTCCAATGACGTCATACCATTTCTCCAATTTATGATAACTGGAATATTTACCAATTAGGTTTTCCGCATTCTTCACGTTAAAAGTAAAACGTCGAATCAGATCAGTCGTAACACCCTATGCCGTTATGTTTGAACATGAGACGTTCTTCTGACGTTGATATGAACTCTTTGTGAAAATATAAGCACATCTTTGGCATGTTAAACGTTTATTTGAAAATACATTAATATATGCACAGCTTTTAACATGCATTTTTCAAACTTTCAATGTGTAATGAACTGCTTGAATGCTATAACCATAAAAGTATACATCTGCAATAAAGCCTGTCTATAGTGAACATATCAAATGGCACTGAAGTCAGTGAGACATATACCTGTAATAGAAGTTTAAAATTAATTACTGCAAAATCAAAAAAAGATAAGCATTAATTTATTCCTGCCTTTCAAGTCCAAATTTGAAACATTTTAGTATTTTGATTATAATAGACAGCTTTTTACACACAAATATAATACCTTAAAATCTTACCTTTTACTGTAAAAGTAGTTTTCTTTGAAAACATCTTCTTTCTATATGAAAGAACTTTCAATGAGAAAGGCGTTGAAACAATTATATTATTTTACCATCATAGTGGGAGAACAGTGTCTGTTATCAACATCAACGCCGATAAAGTCATATTTCTCCCTATCTAATTACCCATTAGCACAATAGTTTGTGTTTTCTGTTGATATAAACCATATACAGTAATTCCTTTACAAGGTAAGGGCTTCATATTTTTTTTTTACCTTGAATAAGGGGCACAACTGGCTTATGTTGCAATTATTAAAGTGCACTTAAATCCTTTTTAAATCCTTTAAGTGCTATTAAAGCTTTCTTGCAGTCACGAAAAGGATAAAAAGCATTCTGGAAAACAAGGGATTTGTCGATAAGCACTTAGTGGACCTTGGTTCTGTCGGATATACTATGTTGTATACAAGATATGATTCCAGGGAATAGTGCAAATTGAAGAGTATTGGAATAGTTTTCTAAACGTGCAAAAAAGTGATTTTTGATAAAAAGTGCACTTACCACGTTCTGGCTCTAACCCCTCGAATTATTATACATACTAATTATTTCAGTAGTTGTTCTAACATCTATGTAACACTTGTTAATTGTCTTGTTAACATGCTTATATTTTCTAAAAAGTTCATATTGTAGTATACTCAATATTCAATTCGTTTGAAGCTTTACCTAACACGGGTCACTCTTGATCTCTTTAAATCACGTATCGAGCATATTCTTCATTGGCAATACCGACTTCATACACAAACAAAATGTACTGTTTTGCCTCAAAATATATATTAATAATTAAGAGCCAGTTATAATTTTCCTAACAATACGTATTGTTCGGAAGTATGAAACCCCTACTCAATTGGAGCTGTATTAACCGATATACAGGACACGCTACCTAGTACTTACATCGCCTAACCTGCGTCAACCCAATAGTTGCAATACGTAAGACAAACGCTGGTTTTCAACTTCGTTAACGAATGATAGCAATAACAACGCTGAAAACTATATTCTAAACGAGCACTTCCGACAACAATAACTTATAATATTAACTTAATTATTCTACATTGTATACAGTAATTACTTTCTATTTATGTAATTTACACATGATAGCAAACTTGTGCAAGTTATCTAAAGTATTACCGGATATTCTGTTCAAACCGAATGAAGTTTAACCGGATATAGTGTTAAATCCAGGCCATGGTCGAGCTGTTTATTTCCCTGTGATTCGAAATACTTGATACGAATATAAGACAAATCATATTCAAATGTACAGTCCATTAGTTCATTGACTTGTAGCTCTAAAGACAAATCGTCGTGACCTATCTTGTGTTCAACATGCTTCACTTCGCTGTGTTGACTTTAATTCTGGTTGTTTCAACTGGTAAGATTTTTAACTTCTTCTTTGTTCTAAAATATATAGTCTTTTTAGGATTTTCGGTATATTATTTTTTTTATTTATTGTTTTTATATTTTTATACATGTATCAATTTAAACATTGATTTGCTGTGTTCACGAGTGGATAAAAATCAAATAACTACCTATTTAATTGTATTGTGTATGTAATGCTTGTTCACCTATTGTGCGTGAATAATTGTTGTTCAGAACAGTTACATTATTTTTACATAGTTTACAGGAAGCATACTATACCTGAATGCATGGGTTATAAATGATTTTTTAACTTAATGTGAACTTCATGTTTTTTTATAAACATGCGAATAGTAATGTGCCACAAGAGCACGACACTGTAAAAACTAGTTTTGGGATAAGGGGTTAGTATAGGTCCGAATAAGGTATATTGCAACGATTTTCAGTATGCTGCCATGTTTCTTTAAAAGTGCGACCCAATTAATTAATATAGCTATTATTAATTAAACTTACTTTGCAAAGTAGACTTTATATCTTGTTTAACAAAAAATACCTACTTACTTCATGTTCAGGAAACACTCTTTAAGGTGGGCATTTTCCAATTAAAAAAGTGCAAAAAGGTTAATGTGTTTGTTCGTTGGACTCAAATAATATATAATTATAATCCATCCAATGTGCGCGTAAAATCTACAAATGAAATATACACTACAGTCTGGCCGGCGCGCTCAGTTGTTAGAGCACTCGAATACAAATCCGAGGATCAGGAATTTGATCCCATGCCAGCCACATAACCAGCTTACCTGTAACTTTCTCTGACTCAAAAGGCAGTTTTCAGTTGCTGGCATACGTTTGTTCACATAATAATCGTAAACCATCAAAACGGGAAAAAGCATGAGTTGGTTAACTGTCCGCCGTCATATAACTGATATAAAGTTGAAAATGGCAAATATCATACAAAAAAGTACAAAATAAGCTCATTAAAAAATTTCTTAATTTATATGAAAAATGCCCGTGCAAACGCATTTCGGTACTGGAAACAACATACACATGCATAATAGAATATAAAAATGATTATTGACTAACAGTTACACAGTAAGAGATGAGATATAAATTGAAAACTGAATAGGTTAGCAGGCATAAAATAATTGTATGGCAAGGTGGGAGTAAATGATTTTGCCACAAATAGAGACGCGTTCAATACTCATTTGCCAGCCCATGATAATAAGACACACATACTCAATTTATTTATGTTTTTAGGAAATTAAGTCGTCAATGTTTTACAACATATCATTTGCTATCATTTTTCTATTGTTGTAAAAAAATGGTCGGCTTTATTTTCAAGTACATAAACAAATCACGTATTGAGTGTTGTGACCAATATTGGAGATATAAATGCTACCTGAAATGATTAATGGTAATTTCGATTAAGCGAATAACAAACATATCCCAACCAATGTAAAACAAGCTAACCAGAAAAGCGATGGTTTGACGAAATCGCTGTATTGTTTGGAAATATAATTGTTTAATTGAATTGTGTAGCCAGAATAAGAATTTATCAAAGCGCTGAAGACACTGACAATCTTCGCTATTGCATAATCTTAGACGTAACTCATTTTTCAAGATCAGGTTATAGCTTTTGTATCGCAAGTCTGAAAAAAGCACAACCTATTCAAATTGATAAAGAGTGTGTCTTAGCGCAAAGGTCGAGATGCGTGTGCACTGTGTATCATCATATTTATGTTTTAGAGATATCTAATACGAAATAACAGCATCATGTCCTTTTTAGACGTTCTGAAGGCATAGGTTATAAAATGAAAATGCGATAATGAGAATCATTTATTATAAAATACAATTTGCATTCACCATTATATTAAATGAACATTGTTGGAATTTCGAATACGTATCACACGAAGAACAAAGTTTCATGATGAAAATTCCCTTTACAAAACTTCTTTTGACACCATATACAAATTCAAAATTTACAATAAGACCTTCAATGATCTTAACATAACGCCAGCTGACACGAATGCATACATTCGGATATTTTATAGAAAAATCCTCTAAACTTAGGCAACATCACTGTGTCTGTGCACAGCGTAAATGTTGTAACATTGTTCAGTGTAAGGAATTCCGAACTACTTCTGCATAATCAAACTATACATAGACACAAAGTGTGGCCCAGTTACAGTAACGCGTTAAAATCATCTCGCAGAATTGCAGGGTCTGTAATTGGTCATTAAATCGCGAGGGGAAGACAAGACATAATTGACTACCGATAAACACAGTTTCGCTTTCAATATCAGAAAAAAACACACTCGCGAAATAGTATAACGATAAGTGGGAAATCGTTTCATTATCTAACCACACATGTTTGACTTACTCGGTCAGCAAGTCTGGAAATCGTTCCTGAACGCCTGAAAACGCTATCCTTATTTGCCAGTTTGCTATATTTGCTATTTTAAATTCAATTTTATATCGAAAAGCATTGTGCTTAAATGTGCCATTTACAATAAACAATTAAGTACTAGTAGACCCGCGTCATGCTGAAATAGGTATTATGCCATTGCGCCCATCATAGTTATAGCCAACCCAGCCTGCGCATCTTGCAGTCTGGTCAGGAGATACATAATGAGACATTAAAATCTAAGGGATTTTAAACGGGACAGAATCGCCTCTGAACACACTGCGGAAATGCGCAGGCTGTGCTTGAGCTACGCTGACTGGAACGCTATAGTTCCCATTTTCGCATGACGCGGCAATAAAATTGTGGTTGAAAGAATGCTGCGTGTTGATCAAATATTAATGTACGATACATTTCGATGGTGAAGAAAGAAAACTGCGTGTTAATCGAATATTAGCATACGATATATTTCGATGATGAAGAAATAAACTCGTGCGGGGAATATGCAAAATTGTGAAATAAAAACATCATAGAACACTATCAATGAGGTTGCGCAACAGACGCGTGATAGTGTATTAGTCTATCTATATCCCTTGTTGATCAGCAGTACTTTAATTGTCCCTTTTCTATAAATAGCCTCAGATTTCAAATAACCCTTGCTTCGCAAAATACCACGTGATAAAGACGCAGCAAAAAGTGGACTTTTTTAATAATTCATAAGCATGCTCTTCCGCGACACGTATAAATCAAAAATGTTTAATGGTGTTTTTTTTATAAACGCTTCGTTCAAAAATATTCCAAGTAACACGATATTTACATTATGTGTCAATTTGCGACTTAATAAAGTCAAAGAACTGAAACTTCTAAATATAAATGGTGAGCTTTTTCTCGGCGCGGATGCGGCAGTTATCAGGTTTGGGCAAAATTAGCAAACCTGGCTTGCAAAACGTGGTATTAACCTTAATTGTTCGCAAGCGAACAACTGATAAAAAGATATAAACGAAGATATGCCTTTTAAAACAATACCACTAATAAAATGTTATTTGACAGATAAATTATAATTTAATTAATTATATAAAAAAGAGAGTTGATAAAACACACCAATTCAATGTTCAACAACTATTATAAAAGGAACAGTTGACCGTATACAATTTAAATGAGTATTTGAAAGAAACGTTTTCACGACAAAAAATACAAAAAAGCAACAAAAGTTTAAGAAATATTGAGTTAGATGAAACAAAATATTTCGAATCAATGATTACAATATTCAAAATTACATTTTTCGCACTGAGCTTCATACAGTGTTGACAATTAGATTAGGAAACTGTAAAGAAATACCTAATATGTAAACAGTATTGAGCGTACGAAGAATTGTATGCATTTGAATCTGTGTACAGAAATAGCAAAACATACAAGTATTATTTGGTGCTCCCAAAATATAAAAGTACCAGGATATTGTTCTCCAACTCTCCATTACATGATGCTAGTTAGAGAAAAGCTGTAAATAAAAAATAACAACATTAAGGACTTGCTCAACGCTGTGTAAGTTATATATATATATATATATATATATATATATATATATATATATATATATATATATATATATATATATATATATATATATATATATATATAAACAGACATTCTCTACTGTAATAGGAAGAGATTTCATGTAAGTAAAAAGACAAGTTCCCTCTTCACAAGAGCCCCGTTTTCCTTCAGTTTCATTCCACAAAAACCATGTCGAACTTGCGTTTTGTAAATAATAAAAGAAAAAATTGTAACAATTGAGCTTTCTTTTATAATGAACTTTACTCACAAGAGAACATGGAATCGGTAAAACAGCGTCTAGATCAAAACAGCGTCTAGATCAAATGTTGCAACATGGTATGACTTGTCTTGTTTTGCACGAGACTTATTCAACTCTTTTCATCTCTAGCTCTGTTTTTTCTTTTGATATGGTATTCAAAAGCAATTTTCAAATCGGTGGTTAGCTCGCCTCCTATCTCCTTATTTCTATACACAGCGCACGTCTGAAACTGGTCCTTCTTGGTTATATGGAATGAATAGTTAAACTCCTCACAGAAAGTTGTACGATACATTGAACTTGATATGTATTGCCTTCCCGTTTCTTTACAGTTTTCTTTGTATAATTAATACAATTTACTAATATTTAAATCAGATCGTAGAAAACGCCTTTTAGTGTCTTGGCGTGTGTAATGTGCTTCTACAGTAGTAAATGATTATATATGATTACGAAATCTTCTATGATTGCATCTGGGGTTTTGTTATGGGGAAGTGTGCTTTCCACGCCTGTCAAAGGAAGCAAATGTTCCTGAAGATAGTGAGTTCAGTGCTGTATCTATCATTCTGCCACCAATAGCTAACGTCTTCTGGAAGAAAGCTTTGCAAACACATTTCGTGATATACTCAGGTCAATGTATTCGCTGCAGAATACTTCTAAATCAGGTCAATGTGGTCATTGCATAACACAACTAAATCAGGTGAATGTATGAGGGTATGGCAATTAAAAAAAGTGCAATGTTGCAGATAATATTATAACAAGTATATTGCCTTTCTAAGTTTTTCTTGTCAGCATGATCGTGGCAGTCCAACTAGTGTTTTCCGGTCAAAATTAGCAATGTTTGTATGAATCCGGAGCGAAATATACATAGGACAATTTGTTAGTGACTATCTGATATATCTGTTAAGTTGTTAACTCTTATCGTGTTTAAGTTGGTTGTTATTGTATCTATGAACTATGATGTTCAAAATAGCAATACTTAACTATCGGTCCTTCACAGTAAACATTTAAGTATGCTCTTTCGTTTACCAGATCTGCTTGTCGCTTCTCACAAGTAGTTATTTCCATTGATCTTGACTGTGACGCCAAATTGTATGTGGTACTTACAGTAATATATTAAAAAGTAGACCAAATCCGGAAATATTGTGTATGCCCCGGCATTTACTGACTGAGGTATATAATGATTGACTCATCCTTCCATCTCTACATGGTTAACACAAAATGGCACATGTCATAAAATATCAATGATGTTTCCTACATATATCATACTTGCATGGTGGTTGTCCTTGAACACTATCAACACACCCACTCTATCCTTACCTCATGTTGCTGTTGACGCTGACCTACATTTGGCTCAGACTAATGAAGAGTCCAATCTCTTATTTAACCCTTTTCCACTTAGATACATATATGTACACAATTGTAGTCTCTTACAAAATACTATTAAATTAAATTCCTATTTAACAAGATGCAATTTGTATAGGCCTCATTTTCAACCAACCCTTAGATACTGATTAGCAGCGAACAGCATAAAAACCTGAACAGTCTGCGAGTTACTCGCAGGGTTAGAGTTCGAACGGTATTTTAGAACTTTTCTTTGTTGTGGCTAGTGACTAATTACTGACTTTACAATCCTGATCTAAACATCGAATCTTGTGCAAAGTATGCTGTCTCATCATGTGTTTTTTTAAAGTCCTTTTTTAGACAGAATTTAACAATCAACACCCTACCAGCTCACCAGCTCACATGGAAATATGTATAATAGGTGCCCAATACACATAATTATGTATCTTTATCAAGACATGGCAGTGGGGAAAGATTCGTGCTAAATATCATTTAACATATATTTCTATGAAGTCAGTCAAGAGCCACTAATTCAGAAAACGGATGCAATTTTTATTGAGGGTGTTTGTTGACCTTCTTGTTTTACTGTAGCTGTCTTATCCAGAGGTTTTGACCTAGATTCCTTTCCATACTTGTATGCAGCGACAAAATTGATGGCAGATATAATTGCGCACATGTTCATGTTTTTTGTATGTTCATGCTATTTGCATCTTTCTCCCATGTCAACAATAGTAGATTTCACGCAAAATATCTGCCTTCCATGTAAACTTAAGTAGATTTTACGCAAACAAGTGAAGGCCACAATTTACTGTACATGAAATATTAATGCTAGACATTGTTTAATCTATAAAAAAAATTACTTGGCAATTTTGTTATGCTCTCTTCCAAAAACACTTTTATTAATTTAACATTCAGACTGGAGGAGGATGAATGGTAGATTGTTCTCAAGTGGTTCAATACAGAGTCATGAATGCATACGTCAACCACTAGTTAATAATTAGAAGTGTTCTTCTCAACAAGGAAGATTTTATTCTTAATGAGAAATGTTTAGTTGAAACTGAAAGTGATTTTTGAAAGACACACTCAACTTTACAATACCATCATTGTGAGTATATACTTGGAAAAAGTATCTTGAGTATGAAAACCACCAATGATTAAAGAGGTTTGTTTTAGAACATTCAGTTCGTACAATTATTATACAATTTTAAGCAAGCTCCACAAGATACTTTGCAAACTATTTGTAATTGACTGACATGTATAGTTTAATCATATAGAATACATACATGTGCTATGTTATCTCCAAGATCATCTATGGCAGTTTAGTACTTGCATATTTCTGCATATAAATTTTTTATCATTTGTTTTCAATGGTTTTTATACCTTAATATAAGCAATAATTTCCTTTTGCCTTATTAAAATGGAATGAGCAAACATTTTGGTTCAAATTGCAGTATAAAGTGGATTTTAACAAGTTTACAATTCCACTGCAATGTACAGAATCATTTTTAACGTTGCTTTAATTAATTATCATTCTTCCACCACCCTTACTTATTTTATGTAGACAGAGTTTGAAATTAAAAGTTATTTTGCGACAAATCATGTGGCTATACTGCAATACATTATGGAGTTATTCTGCTATCAATATAAAGAAGTGAAACTCCAGCTGCTGGAGCAGTATTGAATTCTCATTAAAAACAATAAGTAGGTCCTTTATTTAAGGTGTGTCAAAGTGTCAAGTGTCAAAACCTGTAAATGTTGTAGGGCTTTTTTCCTTCTTTGCGTGTGGCCTGGGTCAGCTATCTCACAGTTTTGATGCAAGCATTTCACAAATCTAATATATCCACACTATTTTACAAAACCAGCCTTTGTAAGTTGTTTGACATTTAACAGACATTTTATATTCAAAAGTACAATTCATCCGTCTGTCTGTCACAAACTTTTTAGAGCTATATCTCAGAAACTATTTAAGTTTTTTAACATTAAACTTCATAGGTGTCTATATATAAATGAGGAGAAGGAGGATATCAATTCAACGAATTTGCTTGTTGTTAAGGAATAACAAGTATGAAACTGGTGAAACCAGTGTTGTAACGCTAGTTAGGCTAAAAAAACACACTAGCGCATTGGAACGTCAGTAAATTGTATAGTAAAACTTGAGATCCTTTGTTTAAAAAGTCACCATGGGGATCCAGATTTGTTTGAATGAAGAGTCACTTTAAAGATACTCACAGTAAGATTTAAGCATGCACTTTTACAACGGAAATACCTTGAATCAGAAAGATCATGTGACGAAAGTGAAAGCACTAGAGTAATGTAGTACTGGCAGTGAGCGAGGCAAGGGCATTTGGAGTAGATTTTTGTATTCTTATCCGTTTATATGCTTAAATTTTCTTTAAAGCTTGAATAATTTCTTTTCAAATAGATTAAATTGCATTTTTATGAAATGCATTTTAATGTCAAATATTGTTAATATGTATGATTTATAGGGAATCCTATGCGCATGTGACATGGCACAATTGTTATTGAAAAAGGTTTCAAACTTGGAAAAATTATATGGCTTACATTTCTCACACGAAAATTAAAAATCAATGTATAACTAATGTGTCTAGCCACACAACAGAAATCACATAGACAAACATTATTTAATGTTTGTCAAAAGTATTGACTATGGATCATTGAAGATACAGTTAAACCTGTCAGAATTTAGTTGCTCATATGATGTATGAATTTATTGTTCGAAAGCAAAAGTGTTCAGCCAATGAAATTATTTTACTATACCTATGCATAAAAATCAACATTTTACAATGTCTACATGTATGTGAATATTGTTTGTAAAATTTTGAGGAGTTTGTGGCTAAATTTCTCACAATTTTGAAATTTGTGGGATTTGTTTTTCAAATAAATTGAGCGTCTCACTTTTACTTCACAAAAAGGAAAGAGAGCCCTCTGTTGTCATGGTAATTAAAAAATTCCCAGATGTTAATGTTCAGTAAAATGTTCCTCCTTAAATATGTGATATAGGAGACGTTTGACAAACATATCATTTCTGCATTCGGCCCAGTGAAACCACATTGAAGTAGTAAAATGTTCATACATAAGTTACCAAACCTGTTTACTTGGTATACATTTTGCATGATTAGCTTAATATTTTTATTGAATGTAATTTCCTCAAATAATCTTAAAGAACCTGACAAAAGTTATTATAAATTAAGTGTGTTGTCGTCATGAAAACAAATTATGTATTTTTGTGGGAAAAGGGCATAATATGTATAAACAATCATGTTAGATTTAAAATTATATATAGCTTACGTTGTTTGTTAAGGTAATCACCAACGGTTTGTTATTCTGATGCTTGTAATTAATTTCATTCATCGGAACTCAAAACCATTGGTGATTACCTCACGAAGACAATTATTAATTAGTTTCTAATTAACTCATGTCCACTTTGTCTGGGTAAATCAACAACACATGCAAAGTTTAAAACTTTCATGCCATCAAAGTCGGGACCTACAGGGATTTCATTACAGTTCATGACACCGACAGCAAAGTAGAGCAAAGTTACAGTACAGATCTAATAAAGCAAACTTCCGATTTTCGGTTAAGGCCAAATAAAATATAAAAGTAAAAATGTTTATCTCGACAATATTTAAATCAAAGTAAAATTTGGGCCAATTGATATCAAAAACCTGGTCAACAGGTTAAAGGTTACGCTAAAGTTGTAACAACTATAGAAGCTACCCTTATGACTAAATGTTGATCACATTTGATAAGTATTTGTATCATCACAATATCACAACAAAGATGAAATCTAAGTAAAGTGTATTCAAAACTTAGGTTACCATGTCAAATATAAGAAAAAGCTTATGAACACTATAAATGCTTTGATTGTTTTAACTTGAAATGAAATATAGCCTGAATGGATTAGGGTCGAATGGGTTATATAGATTTTATAAATATCAACATAATATTCAACATCAGCGCATTCAAAATGCAATGCCAATAGGTTTCATATTATATATATTGACTAACATCTTTGTTAATTATGATCCTGGAGTCTTTACATTCCGCACTCCAGGGACAACATCCTTTTAAACACATCGATAGACCAAACACTACTGATAACTTATTATATTCTGAACCGACTTGTCAATTAGGTGATGTAAATTGATGCCTATGTTGTAAATGCAAAGTGATTCTCTACAGCAGTTGTTTAAATGTGAATGCAGTGGTAAAAGCTGGTCACAAAACGAGGTTCATATAATTTGTATAACAAAATTAAGAGATTAATCGAGACTTACCTAAGTTGGAGGTTGATCACAATTTTATCGACTGCATACTGTAAAATCTTCTGTGCTTTAGTATTTGCCTTGCATCTTGTATTTTGGTTCTCTACTGAGAGTTAGCTAACGTGGTTATTGGCTTCTCTTTGTGTTGTCTACAATGAGCTTCAAATCTCCACTTCAACCACTGGGAAGATTCGAACAAACCTTCACATAAATGATCAATGGGTGATCCTCTATCAAAGTTGTTCAAAACGTTCCAGTAAAATGCATGTATTGATCATCACTAGTACGGTGGCATATAGGTGACATTCACTCCTTTTTGTTAATCACTCTTGTTTTACATTGCACTCCTCTTTTTTCTATCTCGTTCCAACGACATACTTACTTGAGAGAACGACCTACTAAATCGAACTCGAGGGAACAGTCAGCTAAGTCGAGTGAACGATATAGAAAAAACAGGAGTGCACAACTAAATGAAAGAGGCGTGCATTAGAAAAAGAGCGGTGCAGTAAATATATGAGGGGCGCATTAAACAAAAGAAGAGAGCATTTTAACTATCTCAAGGGAACGACTTACTAACTCGTGGGAACGAGAAAGCTCTGTTGTGGGACAACTTACTAAGTTAAGGGAACGATCGAGATAGAAAAAAAGAGTGCAAAACTAAATAAAAGAGGAGTGCAACGAAACAAAAAGCGGTGCAGTAAAGTGTTTAATGCACTTTCCTTTATTTAATGCACTACTCTTTTTTCATAATGTTTGCACTCTTCATTTATTTAGTTTTGCACTACTCTTTTTTGTATCTCGTTCTCTCGACTTAATAAATCACTCCCGCGACATAGTTAACTCGTTCCCTCTAGTTAGTATGTCGTGGCAACGAGATAGAAAAAAGAGGAGTGCAGTTTATAAAAAAGAGGAGTAAATGTCATCTCTATGCCACTGTACATCTAAATATGAATGCAAACATGTTTGTATAAATTTTGTTTATTCTCAATCATTTGATATTAACCTATTATATTTGTTTCAAAATACGTTTAAGCTTATTGATATATATTTAACTTTGCGTCGAATAATTGTTCATTGTTTTTTTTCATTCTGCCTCTTCTAACCATGTTAAGGATATCCCCACCTTGCCCCAGTACTGATCTGTGGGTCATTTTTATTTTCATATGGGCTGGGATTGTCATGGAAGGAAGAGTAAGTGTAAGTGTAAGATATTGAAGGGACTTGTTCACATATTTTGTGAGAAGGTTGACTGACATAAGTCAATTATAAAACTAAAAGAAATTAATACAGGAACAAAATTAAATTAAACAAAAAACAGACATATACCAGTAACTACAAATTATACAAATATATAGCAGTACATATTGTATGGTATCGTAATATGCTTTTACTGTTTTTTAATCTGTATACTATTTTAAGTAGGCATGTTTTAATAGACATGCGTATCTTTGTTTAATATTTATTTTATGTCATTTCATAAACTGTATTATTTCCGTTTAAAACCGAGACTGTACGATATTGTTAAATATTTATGAATTTATATAAAACGTGTAAAAACCTATTATACATATATTTCAATATAAATTAAAATAAAAGTTTAGAAGGACATGTGTCGAATAATGCGAAATAAGCCTGATATTTACTTCTGAAATCGACAATGTCTGTACAGTCGAGTTCGCCAGCATGTATATCATGCATGTACGATGTGAATCTAAATTTTGTTTTACGGATCATTTTAATTTCCTGCAACGATATATATTCATACGACACACGAACACTAACTCCGAACCTAATAAAAAGATGAATGCTTCGGTAATTGTAGGGAAATATGTACGAAATATATTCGTCACAATCTGCTCGGGGCGCTAATTTGTCTTTGCTGCATTTTATGAAATTCGTCTTCAATGTATATTTTTTCTTGCCTATTTTGCGTTATTGTAACATATTTTAATCAATATATTACAATTTAACACATACAAAAATCGTATAGTCTCGCTTGAATAATATTTGTTAAAATAAATTGCGAATGTTTTAACCAATTTATGTGATATTGTTCCATCTTAATCTTTAAAGAAAATGACACTAACACAGGGCATCAACAAGAACGATCAAGAACGTGTCCTTTAAATGTTGCTCAATCTGTGTCAGTTTGCAACATGTATGGGGAAAAATTGTTGCCTTGTTTTACTGATAAGGGATTTGATTACAGAACATGAATATATCTGTAAACATTTTCTATAAAATATGTGTTCGTCATTACCAGTAAACAAATTGACTGCATAATGTTACATCAAATACTGCCAGGAAAACAAAAGTCAGTTGAGGAAGCCAAGAAATCATGCGAGAATTTCTAGCTGCTTACCTACTCTGGAATGTATGGGTTTAGTTTTAACCTACGCCTTATATATTTTAATTTGAGTAAAGATTTATGTTTTTCAAATAAAAGTTGGTTTGCTATATTCTCAAATCTTTTTTTCTAAAAATTAGGGATGTAGTTGACACTTGTTCGTAATTTCATTTCATCGTTCCTCAAAAGGTTGTAACTTTGTTGCTCTGGTCTCTTCCCTACCATTGAGTAATTAAATGGTAATTAAAATGAATGCGTTTTGGTTTCCTTTTATTATTGTTTAATATGAGTTGCAATGCTATGAGGTTAAATTTTATTCACACTTATATGTAGCATGAATATTGCTGGGCCAAGTGTGAGGTTGACCGTTCCAAGGCGGTGACCCAAGCTTTATTCTTATATATGTTTATGTTGTTTAGTATTGTGCTGTGTTGTACTATTTGGCAATTGGTCACTTGCCTTAAATTAATGACCAACTAATTGCATGTCACTAACATGCAATACTGCTCCAGCACCTGGTGTTTCACTTCTTTTTTTTCAATGCAAAATTAAAGATGTTATGTTATTCACTTCATTAAACATATAAGAACAATGATTAAAATATTCTTTGTCTTCAGAATATCCACAAAACATGTGTTTATCATAAATCATTTGAAAAATAAATATAACGATCCGCACACTATGACAAGTTTTGTCCACCAGTTAATACTTTTAAACATAAAGATTGACGTTTTTAAACGCACATTCCAATGACGTCATACTGTGGATTCACTTATTTTAAGGAGGTCTCATTGTCGCAAACCTACCATTTCTTCAATTTATGATCACTGGAATATTTACCAATTAGGTTTTCAGCATTCTTCACGTTAAAAGTGAAACGTCGAATCAAATCAGTCGTAACACCCTATGCCGTTATGTTTGAACATAAGACGTTCTTCTGACGTTGATATGAACTCTTTGTGATAATATAAGCACATCTTTGGCATGTTAAACGTTTATTTGAAAATAAGTTAATAGATGCACAGCTTTTAACATACATGTAATACAAGTATAAAATTAATTACTGCAAAATCTAAAAAAGATAGGCGTTAATTTCTTCCAGCCTTTACCTGTACTGTAAAAGTAGTTTTCTTTGAAAACATCTTCTTTCTATAAGAAAGAACTTTCAATGAGAAAGGTGTTGACACAATTATATTATTTTACCATCATAGTGGGAGAACAGTGTCTTTTATCAACATAAACACCGATAAAGTCATATTTCTCCCTATCTAATTACCTATTAGCACAATAGTTTGTGTTTCCTGTTGATATAAACCAGATACAGTAATTCCTTTACAAGGTAAGGGCTTTATATTTTAATTTTTACCTAGAATAAGGGGCACAACTGGCTTATGTTAAAATGATTTAAGTGCACTTAAATCCTTTTGGCACATGTATTACCTCTCAATATGAATAACATATTGTGCCAAAAAGACTTAAGTGCTATTAAAGCTTTCTTGCAGTCATGAAAAGTGCACCATGGTTCTGTCGGATATACTATGTTGTATACAAGATATGATTCCAGGGAATAGTGCAAATTGAAGAGTATTGGAATAGCTTTCTAAACGTGCAAAAAAAGTGATTTTTTGATAAAAAGTGCACTTACCACGTTCTGGCTCTAACCCCTCGATATTATAGATACTAATTATTTCAGTAGTTGTTCTAACATCTTTGTGCATAATATACCTAATATAGAAACTAGAAAGTAAAGTGTTGACACAATGCAATTTTAATTTTTTTATAAAGATTTTAAGGAACCGGGGAAATGATAGGTTAAATAATAAAGGAGAGGGGAAATTTATAATACATTTGTAATTCGAAAGAACTAAGTAAATGCACATATATCAGTGTAGTATCGTCATTTATTACGAAATATCCCGAAGGACAAGAAAACAGCAACATAATGTACTAAATAGTAGCAGTAGTAGTATTAGTAGTAGTAGTAGTAGTAGTAGTAGTAGTAGTAGTAGTAGTAGTAGTAGTAGTAATAGTACTAGTAGTAGCTGTAGCAACAGTAGCAATAGCTACTACAATAAAAATGTAATATCCGGATATTATTCAGATAACCATATAGTTCGGCAATATCGGCAGAAATACGCAGTCTTATTTGTATATTCTGTTTGTAAAAGTCATCAATTAATAATGAGTTATTATTGCCGTAAATGCAATAATATAGCTTTTGAGGAATTATTACAGGTTAAATTTTCAAACTCCACAAGAAAATCACTGGTAAAGTACTAGCTTTTTCACAACATTACAATATTCTAAATTGGGTGATGGTTACTCAGCATATGCCTTTATATTCATAGCAGCTTGTATTAAAAACTTTAAAAGCGTTGAGCAAGACCTAAATGTTGTTATTTTCAGCCAAATTTTGTTTAACAGCTTTTCTCTAACTAGCATCATGTAATGGAGTGTTGGAGAACAATATCCTGATACTTTCATATTTTTTAGAGCATCCTAATGTATGAATTATATTCCCTTTACATGCCGTATCATGCTTAAGATGGCAGACTGATAAAAAAAATACACAAAATATATACATATATGCCCTTTTTACCATATATTCTTGTTTCGCAGTCAAAATGTATTTTTTTTATTCTTTAATGAAAATTGACCGCTATAGTCTGCAATAAAATCCATTTTATGTTAAAATTGTTAATCACAAAACAATAACAACACACTATTTTGTCTGTATTATCACCCACATACAGTCCAAATTGACAACAACGTAAACTTGGTAGGCTCAGGTTGCACTAGGATCTGCAATATTAATTATGTCAAGATAAAAACTGATGACAGTAAAAAAGTGATTATTTCAGAAAAATGTACATTTCAGTAACACATCATTTCAGTGTTGACCACTCATCATTGTCTCAGTGGTTATTGTTCTTTTATTTAACTGAATCGCTGTGAAAAAAACAACAATTATTAATTCAATGATATTCAAGCTGCAAACACGATGATTGTGTTCGACATAATTTACGCTGAACCCTCCATATATGAACAGTGAACAGAGCATTGTCAATGTTTTTAAATTAAAGTAATTAAATAAAGTATAATGCTTAATAATTACTTGACCATACATGTTTTTATTTTCTGCACAATAGTAAAGGTTAACGAAGCTGGTTACGAGGTTATTTATCTCCTGGCATGGATGCTTCATCAAGGGTGTAAACTGTTTTCCATCCTGTAACATAAAACATTTTTCTTCAAATACAAAATTCTGTGTTTGTTTTTTCGTAACATCCTTATACCTTTGTATAATGATAATCATATATTTTGATACAGAAAATCTTAAAACAAATTTTTAACAATTAAAAGGCAAACAATAAAGAGTTTTACGGCATCATACCTGCTAATGAAGTGCAGACCATTTGGTGTTTGCAACAATATTTAATTTCTCCCAAACATTTGATTATACAGCATTTAAATTGTCTTAATATGGAAACTCTTGCTATCTGTTTACAATTATCACTATAAAGCATTTAATGACAAACCTATACATGCCAAAATCCTGTGAAAGGGTCCCTTTAATGAACAATTCATTTATGTTGTCATTACCATTGGAATAGTCATTGCTTACAGGCCTTTGAGAGATTGCACATATATTTGCATCAAAATTTAATAATACAGCCATATTCTGTTCACAGTCTGTAGGCTCAACGGTTAAACAATCATCTTATAATACATAAAGTGAAAGTAGAGTACTTTGAGGGTAATGTACTAACTTAATTGTATCAATGGAATGTAAATACAATTAATGTCAATATAAAAACGTAAAACAACAAATAATAAATTGAGACGGGTTTTATATTTTGACAGGCATACGTAAACATTGAATCAAATCGTAATAAGGAGAGCCAAAACGGGTCATACAAACATGTTTGATGAAACAAATACATTTTACATGAACCCAAATACAAATTTTGCAAGTTGTTGAAGTAAAACAAATGACAATCTATGAAAACCTACATTGTGACCTCTCATATAAAACTTTTGACAAGCTTTCATTTATTCAAAACTGCACCACAGCCGAGCGTTGGCCTATGCGGTGCTCTTGTTTATCACATCTAATTTTAGCTATTTTTTTAAACTACCCTCATAAGCCCATTAGAAAAAAAATATCTTTGTCATTTTCAATATATATAATAATAGTGAAGACGTTTCCATCCCAAAGTCTCAATATTTTGGGATGGAAACGTCTGGGGAGGAAACGTCTTGGGAGGAAATGGTTTGGGGTGGAAACGTCTTACATTCTTCTCATAGTATAGGCCCTCCTCACTGGCTCGTGCCTTTGATGAAAACCCCTTAAAAAGTAATGGACAGTTATTATGTTTCCATTTGTTTAGTTTTAATTTATTTGCTGTTTATCAAGGACTCTTACGAGGAACTTTCTCATGATTTCTGGTTTTCATTTGAAAGAAGGTAATGTTTATCCCATGCCAATATTATGATAGCTTGTATATCCATAGTAGCTATCGGCCCTCTTAATGAATACATACAATTTTTGCAAGTGAACAAATACAAAAACACCTATTTATTATGTTATTGTGTTATTTGTCGATCTATAGTTAAATGTGTTTTCTTGGACATAACAACGCAAACCAAATAACAATATAAACCAATCAGAAAGACCGATACTATGATAAACGGTGTACATGATAATGTTTACTACATGAGTACATGGGGCTAAGTCTTGTCTGTATTTTGGCAAAACATAACGGACTTAATACAGTTTTGTGGTTATGTCCAAGAAAACACATTAAACTATAGATTCACGTACACATTTCTCAGCAAAATATGTTCACTTTTACCTATTTTTTAAATCAATTTTTCTTTGACAAGACATAAAACTCCAAATAAATTTAATTTAATTAAGCTTCTTAACATCTAATCACAATTTAATGTAAAAAAACAACAACATTTAAACACATACACAAATCTAACAGAATTCAAATACATACACAAATCAAACAGGGAATAACAGGCAAGGAGTACCATCTTTACCCCCCCCCCAATAATAAAAATCGTGTGGAATGGTGTGAACGATATTTAAATATAAGGGTGCAGGATCACGTGAATTTCTGGGGTTCACCTTTTTAATTTTATAGGATTTAACACGACGGTAAGTGGTGCTTTATTTTAAATAAGAACTGAGAAGAAGTTTACTTAAGAACTTCAACTAGTGCATAAAAGACAGATTTTTAGCTCGACTATTATATATGAAATATATATAGTGGAGCTATCGTACTCAATCCGGCGTCGACGTGAGCATGAGAGTGAGAGTTGGAATGTTAAAGTTTGCGTACCACCTCCAATATTTTCTATGTCCCTTGACGTATTTCTTTCATTTTATGTATACTTCTTTACCAACATGACCCCAATCTATAAACAAGAGCAGACAACTGTAACAAGCATTTTGTAAGAATTATCGCCCTTTTTCCACTAAGAATAAGCATAATATGATAATAGGTGCTACCTAATTTACGGGCAAAAGCTTAATTTTTTAAGCTATTTTTAAAATTGTACTCACAACTTATCTTGCAGGCTGCGCATGTTCATTGTTGTGTTTGAAACTGGTTATGAGCCCTGGTCTATGGCGAGACTGAAATTGGAAACACACAACTTAGAACATTGAGGATAATAAACAAGTTTAAATCAATAAACAATTAAATAGTAAGCAGATTTCAAGTATAATTAAAGAACAATAGTCAATCACTTGTTATTAAATTTATCACAAAACATTTTAAAGTAAGTTTTGTACCTACCTTTGCTTCGTGATGTTTTAGTCATTCGGTAATTTTGTACTGTGTGAGAGCATCCTGTTTCCATGTTGGTCTTGGTGAGTATTTGTGTTTTATTGGTTTTGGTTAGTGACTGACATGTCACCCACCAGCATTAATTTCGCATGGGCAAAATTTAGATACTTAATTAATACTTTTAATGTATTTTGGTAATCATTAAAAAAGGTAATGCATAGGAAAATTATGTATGTGTGTACAGTTAGAGTTTGTTGTAAGAGTATTATTTGATTGTTTTAATTGGATCCGGCTAGTGACTGACATGTCACCCACCAGATATGTAAACTTAAATGTTAATGTGACATTTGATATTTGACCTATTTAGAAAGACAGACAGCATTGTTATGCAAATTAATAATATTTTGTGTATCATACGAAACACACAACAATAGCAACACTAACACAAAGATATCAAATAATGAAAAAGCAAAAACACAAGAATATGCTGATAAATTAAAAAGTATTTAAATTTATACTGTTTGTGATATTAACAAGGGTATTTATGGTCCAGAAAAAGAACGGGATTTAGGATATGTCCAACGTGGATCGTTTTAAGAACGTATTTAACTTTGCCCCTCTTGAATCTGTGGCAAAAATTATGTGATCCATGTTTTCTGAATCTACAATAGAAAACAAAAATATGTTTTAAATACATACAATATTGACCTACAGAAAAGATGCATTTGTGTTGACACAAACAGGACAAGGGCATTCAAATAATAGACAAGTATCATGTTTAGAAATTATGAAAACAAAATGTGTTTCACTTTACCAGCATGTTAGTTTTATTTGCAGGAAATCATTAATGCCAACAAAGAATTAAATGGAAACCAAACAGCATTCGTGGTGTATAAAGGAATGATGAACAGATGGTCCCCAATGCGTTTGTTATAATTTGAAGAAACAATATTTTACCTTACTCCTATATTTCATCAAATTAACCTGAAATTATATTAGCAGCAATTGTCAGTGTATCTATCAGGTAAGAAATTAGAGAAATGTCATAAGTTTTTTATGTCCCCGGTAGGGTGGCATATAGCAGTTGAACTGTCCGTCAGTCAGTATGTCAGTCTGTCCGTCCGTCCGAAAAAAAACTTTAACGTTGGCCATAACTTTTGCAATATAGAAGATAGCAACTTGATATTTGGCATGCATGTGTATCTCATGAAGCTGCACATTTTGAGTGGTGGAAGTTCAAGGTCAAGGTCATCCTTCAAGGTCAAAAATAAATATATATTTCAAAGCGGCGCAGTAGGGGGCATTGTTATTCTGACGAACACATCTCTTGTTGAATTATAGAATTTATATTGTGGTTTAGTATTAACATGAATACTAGCAAGCATTTCTCAGTAAATTGGTTAATAGCTGACATGCCACCCACCGAACTTACTTGAAAGTATTCAATACATTCATTCTTCTGTACGTTGCATTTCTTGTAAGTGGGTGTTGAAAGAAGTTGAAAGTAGTTTTTGGAAAACATCATCATTAATCAATTGAGAAAATTTTCTTCCTGTTTGTTGGGCAAGTTTTGACAATAGCTTAATTTCATTTGACCTTGCCTTAGTTCGAGGTGTATCAACAATGTGACATAACCTGTCTTCGTTAACTAATATGTTTGGATGCCAAAAAAGTCTGGAATTTCATTTGGACCCCCAGAAGTTTTTGCCCTTGAAAGCGCTACAAAGAGTGCTCCAGGATTCTTTGACTCAAACGACTTTGTGCCTGGATCAATAACTATGTAGCGATTTGGTTCACCATGTCCGATTGTCATGCCTTGACATCGGTAAATTGTTGTACCCCATGCAAGCCTTAAAGGTAATTGTTTGCGTTTGCAACCATGACAATAACATTCCACTTTTCTTTCGGCAGGTACAAAAAGGACAATGCATGAGTTGTCTTTCATACAAGGTGGTCCTATGTACCTTGGGAAATGCACCATAACAACATCTGGTTGACAAAGAGGTGGTTTGGTACCATTACAGTATATAATGTCAACTATGGTCCCAATGGAGCCATTGAACAAACCATAGGGAACATTAAGATTGCAGGTGAGCATGCCTTTTCACCCTTGCATAGAAAGAGCACTCTCATTAAACCATGGACTTTGTCATCAGTGGCACTCAAAGCATGTGGGCCATGATCAAAACTGGGTATCTTAGCAACAGGAAATTCAGAATTAAATTGCCTCAAGCTGATGCATATTATGTTTGTATTCAAAAGCATGAGTAGGGAAAACATAAAGGGTATTTTGTTCAATGTTTTTCATCACATTGTTAGTATAACGACGCATGATGTCATTCCATTGAAACTGTTGAAGCCATGTGGCATTTTCTTGAGTAAGTGTGTATTCTCTAAGTGACATTAAAATGTCTTTAAAGTGTTTCTGTTCCTCATTTTGACGAACAATGGTATCTAAATGAACTACTTCTGAAAACTGTTGCCATACCAAAGCACCATGCATGGCTGCTGGTATTTTGCCATTGAAATGATAAACAGGTGAATCAAGAATCAGGTGGTTATTGTACATCATCTCAAAAAAAAAAACAGGAGGGAAGCCCACCCCAGTCAGCTGTCACATTGTTTAAACCATGTTTGCAATGAAACTCCATCCATCCCAAAGTTGTACATCCAATTAGAGACCTCTCATCAACAAGTAATGCTTTTACGTTCTTTAGATTACTTTGTAATGTTTCCCCACGTGATCCATCAGGAGTAGACATATCCTTACAGGAAACTTTTCCTGTAGGTATTAAAAAATGTGTATTGTTTGTCCACCAATAAGATTGGCACTGTTACCTGTGGGACAAAGGACTTGGACAGAATCATGAGAATGGAACAATTGTCTAATTGCCTGTACAAGGCATTTACTGAGGAACGACTTGCCAGAGCCAGCAGTTCCACTGACCACTAGTCGGAGAGGTGTAAAGGGTAACTTGTTTTTAAAGTTTTGAAGTGTTGTCATTAATAATACTAAATGTAAATTTCTGTTTTGAGTTCATATTAGATTAATGTACATTTTGATATTCACTGTTGTTAGGCCGGTCTTCATTTTTAAAAGACTCAAAGAAGTGTATGCCTAAACCTTCTGGATAGTTGTATGAACATTGTACCCCAATCATAGTTTGAACTACCATCATCAAAAGTATATTCATCATCATTTGACACTAATTAGTTATCTGGTCTTAATGTCTCCACCTATTCTGGCTGTTCTACTATGATTTCTTCTGGCTCACATTGTTGTTCAGGAACAAACTCATCAGACTGATTTCGTTTCGCTCTTTCAATAGCAGCTTTGATAAAGTTTGGACATGCTTCGGACTCTACAAAGTTGTTCATGACTTCAGTCCAAGTGTTTGTTCCTCTTTTATCATCTAACTTCCTCCAGTTTGGCCAATGCAAAAGCAGTATGGTCCTTGAGTATTCTTCACTTGAAAGGCCATACTGCTTGTGTACTGTTACCAGCTATCATAGGAACTTTACCTTTGTTGCATATAAATTCATACCCTGAGCATTTTTCTTTCTCATGCCGTGACAAATATTTGTCCAGAGGTGAACGTTTTGTGCAAGTGTTGCCAGTTTTTTCAAGTACCCTGGACCCAGACATGCTTACTTACTGAAACTGGTGACTGCAGTGAAACAAAGGTAAACCTGTTAGTTCATTTGCTGCTTCCATACTTGAAATGTCTATATTTATTGTGTTCATTAGCAACTTGGTGCAGAGGGATTTGCCATCAGTGCTAGAAGTTTCATCAGTGGCATTTACCATTGCATAAAAAAGATCAACAACTTCTCCACTTAGCTTATTTCCTTTGCATGCATAACCAGACACATACTTATCAGATGCAATAATATCACTTATTGATGGATTATCTGGTGAACGTTTTGAAAGGATTAAGGATATAACACCATTTGCCCGCCATGCTTGAGTATGGTACTGGGAATGCTGAACCAGAAATGGATTGTCTCTCTTCTAAGAGAGCCATTTTTATCCTTTACAATTGCGGGACTATCACGAATAGCTTTACCTTGCATGTTTTCTGACCAAAACTCCATTCTACAGACTTTGTGTTTCATCCCCTTTTTTGAAACGAGGCAGTACGATGAACAACGGTGCAAGTTAATTTTGTTTTTAAGAAGTAAATGGTCTTCTAGTATAGAACATTCACTCTGACTTATGTCCATGAACAATTTAAGAACGGGATTGTTTGCTTCAGGTGGTGCAGGTGCATTTCCCTCGGAAGGAGGCCACATATCCTTGTTTGGATTACCAGAGGCATCAGAACCGACAGGATGCATTGCAGTCATGGCAAAATTTTGCTGTGCTCACTCAGAGAGCTTACTGGCACAGACATCTTCATCCAGACCGTTTTTTTAAAGCCTCATGAAGAATATTGTGTGGTTCTCTGTCAGATCTCCAGCATAGTCCATGAAAGTGAATCATGCCTCTGGATTTTGCAAACTCATACCTGTACCAGAAAGTCTCAACCTTTAATGCAGATTTCATTACAGTTTCAAAGTATTCTATTGTCCGGGGGTTAAAGTAATGTGAGACAATGTGACTGTTATTTTGCAAAATAGTAATATAAAATGTTTTTGTCGTTAAGATCAACATTTTCACCAGTTGTTTGTAAATGGTATTGAGTTAGAAGTCTCCTTAGTGGTGCAAAGTAAAATTCAGCACAGCTGGCAGTGCTGAAAAATGAACGGAGGCCTTTGCCAGCATTAATTTGATACTGAATTAGTGCTCTTAATTCTTGTGCTCTTCTGGACCAGTACTGTGAAGTACCTCGAAGAGAAACACCTAATTAAAAGATTTTTGGTGCAATAGAACTATCACCATTTTGAATTCTTTGATTAAGGTCAGTGATGGACATGTGCTCATCACCGATCTGTTGTTTCATGATGTATGTGCTCTGTTCTAGAGCTCTTTTACGTGAAATAATGTTATGAACTATGAACTTGAAGTACTTATGTTGTGCATAACGACCATCTGTGTACCATATCAAATGTTCTGCCCATTCACTCTTTGAAAAGCAAGTTATTGGCCGATTTATGTGAAAGTCACCAACACAATTGGGAAACAAACATGGAAATGCAAGAGTGAAAAAAATATTGAGTTGTAAACTCGGAATCTGAACTATTATCTCTTGTTGGCCATGGAACAGTTATTGATTTTTTTCTTGAACATTTTTCTTCACTTTTAGTATCCGCAATTTCTTGTAAGATACATTCAATTTTATTTCTGATATTTACTAATTCGCCTGGGAGTTGAACAGCTGAAACAGTATCGCCATTAATTTCATCAGGTGATACTTTTTCTTTTGCTAGCCGTTGGTCTTTATCAGTTATGGTATCAAAATTACTCTCGATTGTTTCAAGATCAATTTCCCCATTTTCAGGAAGAAGATTTAGCCTATCTTGACTTATCGTTATATCGGAGTAAGCAACATTGTTGGATTTTAGCCAATAAAGTGCAGATTGAACTACATAACGCCTAACTTTAAAATCTTTGCTTTTTGCACTGTTTCCAGTTTTACGGACACAAATTATCTGAATATCCGTTGGAGGTTTCGTTAAAATTTGATATGGTTCACTAACATTTTGTGGAAATGTAACACAATGGCCATTTGCCGCAATTCCCCAATGCTTAAGCATATGAATATACATCATGATATTCGGCTGATTAGTTGCTGTTCAACTAAAGATAAATGCGAAAGTTCTGAAGGGACATGTCAAGGGTCCATATTGTTTTCTTTAGAGAACATTTTAATGTCAGATTTGTCAATGTGACAACGTTGACAACTGTATTACTGTTCATTTTCATTTCAATTCTACATTCGTTACATGTGGTACAATTCTTAAACATGTAAGACATTTGCTTTAACTCAAATGCACGTATGCTATCCATTGTAATATTATGCTGCACACTAAGAGACATTGGTGGTGCATGTGGTATTTCATTAAAATTTAATGACAGGTTTTTTACTGCTGCAGACAAGGCATAGGCATTTTTTTTAAATCCGTTTTGTTCTTTGTAGTTTATCTTTATTTTGATTAGGATGAACAAATGTTATACCCAATTTCCTACAATTCTGAAATGTGTCCAATTCATAAGGATTAAGAAAATCTGTGCAAATTTGTTCATGCGCTTGTTTAAATACTTTTGTAGAATTTGTGTTTTTCTCTAGGCTCTTTAATGTTTGGTTTACCTTAGTGGTTGACAGCCTTGTTACACCATTTGACGCTAAAGCACTTTTGTTTGATTTTTTTAATGTTTTGTTCTGTTGTGTTGTATATTTGTGTGCTATTGTAATTGTTGATGGAGGATTTGTTTGTGTGTTTGTGTGTGGGGGTTTATTATGTGAGAAAATAGTATTTTCATTCAACTGCCTGTGTTTGAAGTGTTCTTCCTCTCTGAAAGTAGTGTAAAGTGACTGTTCCACATCAGAAGAGTCACATTAAGATCAGAGTTATGGTGTGAAGAGTGTGAATATCTTGTGTATACAGCTGATGTTTGTCGTGTTTCAGAATTACATATGCTGCCTTTTGACCATAGTTCTATGTTGATTGGTAATATATCACATGCTGCCTTAATTTCACTTATCGTTGCCCAACCACATCTTGTAATTATTTTAAGCGGTATTCTTCCATTGATTGATTTACTAATTCATGCCCACAAATGGCTGACTGCTGCCATGAATTCCAGTTTTCAAGTAATTGTGTGCAAATCATGTTTCTTTAATAAGTGCTCATTGATGTATTACCATGTAATGCTAAACTGAGACAACTAAAGAAACAATTTCCATCACCCGGCACATTAAAGTTGTTGAAAACCTTACCTTCTATAAACACTGAATTTGCTGGCATTTACAAGGAATCTAAATTGTAGAGTTGAACAGGAGAATGTGTGGGGTTTATATTTTTGCTTGAAACATTACACGTGGCACTAGTATCTCTGTTGTTTGGCCTTCTTTTAGTGAGATTATTATTGAAAGATATTGCTTCATTGGCAACTGTTGATTTATTAATGTTCATATGTGTGGTTGTTTGGTTCAAATGCTTGTTTTTCCCTGTCACGTTTGTTACTATAGGTTGCTTACTGGTATTTGTTGCACAGCTATTAACAATTCCTGTTTGACTAGCATTTGACTGGTGAAGTGAAACACAGTTGTCCATTTTCGTAGTTTTTGCTTTGGAATGACATGTAATCACTCGAGTTGCTTCAGCGTAAGTAGGTTTTTTGAGATTTTTTGTATTTGAACCCGTTTCTTTCGATCTCCAGCTATTTGTAACGTATGGTTGCATGCAGTTTTTAAGTTCAGTACTTGTGACATTCAAATAATGGTCTTCTTGTATGGAAGTAGTGTTGAAGTGAACCGGTGTTTGATCTATCGGATTATAATAGGAATGGTCATGTGAAACACAATTATTATTTTGTGTATAGGAATGGTCATGTGAAATACAAATATTATTTTGTGTATTATTGATATTACCATTATTTAAATTGCTAATGGTTACTTCGGCGTAGGTACGTTTTCTGGAATTTGCTTTTGCTGCTGATGTTGAACTCGAGATATTTTCAATATTTGCATGCTCAATGCAGTAATTATGGTCAGTTTGACTTGTAAAAGACATGTTTATGATATGAAATGAGTTACTTTCTGAGCCAAAAGTAAAGCCTTATTCAATTTAATATTGGAAGTATAAAATAATGCTAATTTATCTTTGGTGTAAGGAATTGGAATAAGTCTTGTATGCAAAATGTAACCTTACTAGTTAGAAATAATGAAGCCTTAATCAATAAAAAGTTGGAAATCCCACAGTCAAGGCTCATCTGTTAATGGTACAAGAAATGGGAGAAATCTTTATGCTGAATGATTAAGTACTGAATTAAATGAAAATGAAATTGACTGTTTAAATTAATATACCATAAATTGATCTACAATGAATTGTTTTACTATTTTGAATAACACAAATATTGGTTCATATTAGGAAATATAACGTTTTTAGAAGATCTATTATTTAAATAATGATAAAAATTATAAAAATAATATTAAAATCGGTTTTGTTTTTTTTGTTTTGAATTTGGAATCGTAAATAAACCCAATTTTTTACAATAAAATATACCAAGATCAGGAGCTCTCAACAGTATCGTTCTTCTCTCTATATCTGCTGCAGACGAACAATAAAATGCTCCGCTCGCGACCGGATTTAGGGAATACCGGTGCGCACCGGACGCTGTAGGTGCAAGTGGTTACCTCCCCTAAAAATTTGAGAGCTCGAAATCAACGCCGATGTTAATAAATGCAGCGAATCAATTTTTAAACAGTTTTATTTATTGATTTGTGACGATAATAATAACATTGAGATATTGAATAAATCGGATCAAATAAATTCGCAACTAATTATTTTCGATTTATTGCATCGGGATTTAGGCAATCCATTTTAGACGGGTTAGGTTTAGTGACATTATGTTTGAAAAAAAAGGTATCACAACTAGGTAGTAAACCAGTTTAACAAACGAAGGCAGAAACAAAATGAGCATTCAGGGGAGATAATTGAGTAATGACTTAATTCTGAGACGGTCTATATGTATA
The DNA here is from genome assembly GCF_020536995.1 of Dreissena polymorpha. NCBI lineage: Eukaryota > Metazoa > Mollusca > Bivalvia > Myida > Dreissenidae > Dreissena > Dreissena polymorpha. Next base: position 20,503,138 of record NC_068369.1, on the reverse strand, counting down.
GGAGAAAAACGAATAATGCGAGAATATTTAGTGCGATTCCCTACACAATAATGATGTCATTGATATATTTTTTCCTGATGTATGTATTTACATGTTATTTAACAAATTTCAAAGTGTTTTTGATTTGTTAAAGTTCATAAATAGCATCGCGAAAATATATGTCGCGTGGCAAATTTTTTTTTAAGCTGCATCCATTTGTGTATTTTTCATGTCTAAATTTCCATATGTATGAACGGTCAACGCCCGCTTCGCGGGCTTTTGCCCGTATTATTGATAAATTTATGTTTAAGTGTGCGTACCACCTCAAATTTCGTCTATGTCCCTTGATATATTGCTTTCATATTTTGCATACTTGTTTACCAACTTGACCCCAATCTATAAACAAGAGCAGACAACTGTATCAAGCATTGTGTAAGAATTATGTTCCCTTTTTATATTTAGAAAATTGAAAATTTGTTTAAGTTTTGTGTTAAGGTCCATTTTCCTAAAGTATGAAAGCTATTGCTTTCATACTTGGAACACTTACTAAATATAATATGGGGACTGTTCAGGCAAAGTTATGCAACTCTGACTTGCATTTTGACAGAATTATGGCCCCTTTTATATTTGAAAAATTTAAAATTTGGTTTCAGAATTGGAACACTCGCTAACTTTCATAAGGGGAATGTACAGGAAAAGTTGCATAACTCTGGTTAGCATTTTGACGAAATTATGGCCCTTTTTTGACTTACTAACTTTGAATATTTTGTTAAATTTTGTGTTTAGATCCACTTTATTTCTTAAGTATCAAGGCTATTGCTTCGAACTTCAAATACTTTCTTATTATTGAGGGTACTGTACCTGGCAAGTTGAATTTGACCTTGACCTTGAATAACCTTGACTATCAAGGTCAAATTATTAAATTTTGCTTAAATTGCCATAACTTCTTTATTTATGATCAGATTTAATTCATACCTTGACAAAACAACATTTACCTGACATACTACAATGGACTCCATCCAAACCATCCCCCACGCCCCACCCATCAATCCCCCCCCTCAAACAAATAAATAAACATTTTTTCCCTTTTTTTCTAATTTTTGAAAGATCATCTAATTAATGACCACACCCCCACATGATACCTTCTCTCCACCCCACCCAACTCCCATTTTTTTCTGAAACATGGTAAAGGACCGTCCAACCATCCCACCCAAGTTATTGCAATCAAACTTGAAATGAAATCTTATTACTTTGTTTTATGTCTTTACAAATGTTCAATAAATTGTGGAAAATATACCTTAACTTAGAATAGTCTATAAAGTACAACTTCTTTAAAACATATGCGATCAATATGTTTCAATTATGGTCCTCTTCCACTAAGATTATATTACATGTACCTTGACCTTATTGAATATGAACAATTTCCCCATGATGGCTTACGTTATACTGTCAAGCACTCGAATAGTCGAGCGCGCTGTCTTCTGGCAGCTCTTGTTATGCTGCTTATAGCAATGTGAAATACATCTAAATTACTGTATTTAATAAGCAGGTGTTCTTGTTCAAAAATTTCATTTTTACTACATACGTTGTACACAGTTAATGGCCGGTTATGTTTCAAGCAACGTAACATTGTGTCACCGATTTTAGACGTATTCAAGGCATTTTGTCCAGCCCGTATGTAAACCCCTAAAAACCCATTGATTCTGAACCATGAATATTTCACATGGTCTTTACCAATCTGTTCAATACTTATTTTTCTCAAACGTTTAGTTCATTTACATACATGTAAATTGTAATATGGAAGTATGTGTTGATATTGTCATTATTTTTAAATTATGATATTCGATATTTAACAGGCCTGTCCCAGTCCTCTAAGCCAAGCGGAACTGTCTTTTTTAGCTCACCTGATTGCTCAGGTGAGCTTTTGTGACCGGTTTTTGTCCGTCGTCCGTTCATCCGTCCGTTAACATTTGTTGGTAAACACTCTAGATTGCACATTTTTTTCCAATCTTCATGAAACTTGGTCAGAAGCTTTGTCCCAATGATATCTCGCTCGAGTTCGAAACTGGGTCATATCGGGTCAAAAACTAGGTCACTAGGTAAAGAAACAACCTTGTCAACACTGTCGAAGTCACATTTCATGCCCAATCTTCATGAAACTTTGTCAAAATGTTTGTCTTAATGATATGTTGGTTGAGTTCAAAAGTGGCTCTGGTCCATTGAAAAACATGGCCGCCAGTGGGCGGGGCGGTTTTCCTTATTTGGCTATAGAGATACCTTGTAAACAATCTAGAGGCCACATTTTTTGTCCGATCTTCTTGAAACTTTGTCAGAACATTTGTCCCAATCATATTTCGATCGAATTCGAAACAGGGTCATGCTGGGTCAAAAACTAGGTCACTAGGTAAAAAAAAAGAAAAACCTTGTAAACACTGTTTAAGTCACATTTCATGCCCAATCTTCATGTAACTTTGTCTTTGTCAAAATGTTTGTCTTAATGATATGTTGGACGAGTTCAAAAGTGGTTCTTGTCAATTGAAATACATGGCTGCCAGTGGGCGGGGCAGTTTTCCTAATTTGGCTATAGAGAAACCTTGTAAACACACAAGAAGTCACAATTTTTGCCCAGTCATCATGAAAGTTGGTAAAAATATTGGTTTTATTGATATATCTCGGACGGGTTCGAAAATGGTCCAGATCGGTGAAAAAACAAGGTCGCCAGTGGGATGGGCATTTTTCTCTATATGTATATAGTGAAAACATGTGAACACTATAGAAGTCACATTTTTGGCCCAATTTTCATGAACTTTGGTCAGAACACTTGTTTTCTTTGAGACGAGAGTTAAGTTCAAAAATGGTTCCGGTCAGTTGAATAACATGGCTGCAGGGGTGGCATTTTTCTTATATTTGTATAGTAAAAAAAGCTTGTGAACATTCTGAGTCACATTATTTGCCCAATCATCATGAAACTTGATGAAAAGATTGGTTTTATATATATTTCAGATGAGTTCGCAAATGGTCCCGATCGGTCAAAAAACATGGCCGCCAGGGGAGGTGGGGCAGTTTTCTTTATGTGACTAGAGAGAAACCTTGTGATCGAACACTAAAGAAGTCACATTTTTTGCCTAATCATCGTGAAACTTAGTCAATACATTAGTTTTATTGATTTCTCAGACAAGTTTGAAAATGGCTCAGATCGGTGAGGTTTTAGGATTGGTCTTTGTCCGCCGTCTGTCCACATTTGGTTTGTAAACTCTCTAGCATTCACACTTTTCAAGCATTCCTTATGAAAGTTGCTGAAAAATCTCAGTCAAGTTTGATAATGAGCAAATCACAAAATTAATGCCATTATTGTTGCCCATAGATTGTCCAAATTTTCATTATATTATGCAAAATCCTTGTAAACACTCTAGAGGTCACAATTTTGTTTCAGATTTTATGAATCTTGGTCAAAATATTTATTTTTGTAAGCAATGTTTGGTTAGCGGGGTCAACTCAAAATATAGGTCACCAGGTCAAATCTTACAAAAACAAAAACAATCCATACGCCAGAGTTTTGGTTCTGTAATGATGAAACTTGACGAGGATGTTTGTCTGGACAATATCTAGGTCAAGTTTGACGTTAGGTAAAGATTGAATGTTTGTCGTATTTATAGATATTGTTGCAGGAAATTAAAATGATCCGTAAAACAAAATTGTGTCTTTGTGTCGTATGAACGAATCTGCACTAAAACTACATTTAGATTCACATCGTACATGCATGATCAGTTGTCAAACGAAAGTACGGTTGAATTTCAAATGCATTATGTTTCTCTTTCCGGGATATTGTTTAAGTATGTTGATGCTGAATTAACAAATAAAAGTGTATATGAAGTGAAAACACTAAAATTTTACAACGGTTGCCATAGACAGCTGTAAACATAGCAGATGCGTCTAATATAACTTTAACCATCAATGTTCTTTTTCTCTTGAAGATCTGCCTTGAAGTTGAGTCAACATGTTTTATAATTAATAAATATATACAGCACATTCAAAAGAAATTGCCTTCCTTCGTACGAATTTCTAAATTTTTCACTTGTATTATAGGTTTAGCATTAACTCTTGCGGACTGTCCTCCTCCTTCGGTCCAGAATGCCAACTTCACTCCAGTCCAGTCATCATACACTGATGGTGCAAACGTTACATTCACCTGTAACACTGGTTATGGACTTCAAGGTAGTCGGATACATTTTTGCAGGGGAAGCAGTTGGGAAGGATCCCTCACATGCTATGAACAGTTTTGTGAGACAAGGAAAAATCCTAGAAATGGTATAATCGTTGGAAACCCATCCTACAAAATTGGCACTTACATCACATTTCAATGTAATACAGGCTACACATTGAAAGGAAATAGTCAGTTGCTGTGTCGTGTTGATTTGAAGTTTGATAGGAACCCACCAACATGTGATGTCAATATGTGTCCAGATCTTGGGGTTATAGATCATGCACGCATTTTCCAAGCCACAGATGGAGGAATAGAAAATGATTATGGAAGCGTAGTTAAAGTAACCTGTGACGACTCATATGTGCTGGATGGTCATGCGTCCGTGGTTTGCCAGGGAGACGGAACTTGGAGCCCAAAACCGACCTGCAAACCATTAGATTGTGGTAGGTTCGATGGGATGAATTCAAGCTGCGTGAAAGACTTTGTACTGCTTAGTACTCTGTATTACATGGAATGTAAGAGTGATGTCCCAAATACAAGAATTGGAGCGCCGGACAGCACCAGTGCACCTAATGAATGCGAGGAAAGATCTCGGAAATGGATGTATTCACAGTTTGGATGCTTTTGCCATTGTAAAGTTATGTACAATAAATACATTGTGAAAACAGAAAACCTTGATACAAATGATTATCTGCTACACGACACTGATTTGAAGTGGAGTTGCAAGGAGGGTTGCACGAAAAACCAAACTAATGCTCTGAGATGCATGGACGGACAGATGGAAATGCCATCTTGCACCTGCGATGCTAACGTACATACTGGTGAGTACTTACTGGTGAACCTTACACGACTGTCATTACTACTAAACCAAGCGGCCCTAACGATCAAACGGGTGAAGCTTACACTGACAGTAACATTTCACCATTCAGATTTGCTTTTATTTACAATAACGTGTTGTTTCCTGTTAGTAAAAAAAGCTTTTACCCAGTTCAAAATTTGCCATTGATACCATAAGTTTAATTTCTTCATTAATTGGGTGTGCGGTACTCTATAAAATGCCTTGCAAAAATCATAATAAATACAATCAAAGCTGTTACCCTCGTCTATCCATTCTATCCATTTTTTATTTCGTCTACCTTCAGTCGCGGCAAAAGACACCTCCATAAACCCATCTTGGTGACATCTCAATATAGATTCGATTTTGTTGAAAGTCGTCTCGGAACTGAAGGCTTTAATAGCCCTGAATTCCGGAGCATGTTCGCACTTTTTACGTAAAGCATTAACGAAGAAAATGATTTCTCCATCGCGTTGCAGACGCTCTATGCATTTAATACGTAAAGCGCCTCGCCGATGAGGCTAACGGTGCGCACTTAAAAATCTTTAAAACCGTTAAAAAAAGTCGGCGTGACTAAAAACCGTTCCTCCGGTACAGTTTTAATTCTACCGCGATTTTTTTTCTTTTGGCTTTTAATTTTGAATAAAATGGTGTATGGTCGCATCAAAATAATAGGCTCGGTCGTGGAACCGTAACCAATACATTATTTTGTTTTGCCCTTAATTGAACTCGTTGTTGTCGCCATTTACTTCAAAGTGAAAATGATCTCATTTATGGTACTTGATATATATGCATATAATTTGTCTTAACAATAAGCCGTGATTTCATATCAATATGACGAAATTATAATGTTCTAAACTCTCCACGAGCGAGGTGAATTTATATCATAAAGAACAAATACCATGTCAAAATGTATTTATTTTGCATTTTATTTGAAATCTAGTTGTCAATACCCTCATGCTGGTGCAGTACGTTGTATATTCTGTTACGATGATTACTGCAGACAGATACTCTTGATACTCTGCTTGTTTTATTACTGTCTGTGTAGATGAAATTGATAACAGTAGATAACTTATAACATGACTTAAGAAACAAACAGGACCGACTATTTTATGACACCAGCTTGATTTATGGCAGCTGTAAGGTGGTAATAAACCGAATTCTGCCAACTAGGTGCAACTTCCACGCCGTGTTTGCATAGTTATTTGCACCAGTACAGGCACTTTAGTGACCGACTTATTTTGTCAAGAAATCACCAAATTGAATGAACTTAATAAATAAAATTGGCTTATTTAATTTTGCACTCATTATAATGCTGTAATAAGATGACAGTTAACATGCATGTATTGTCTACTTTTATAAAAATTGCAACACAGACTTGTATGATAAATATAACTTTATAGTCATAATAGCATTAAAACATGTTTTTCTTTTGATTCACGCGGTACACAACACCTTTTACACCATTATCCATGTTGAGACAAACATTGGGGGGGGGGGGGGGGGAGGGGGCGAGTGGACTTCAAAAAGTGCGAGTTGACCAAAAAACACGTGCTAGTTGATTTAGGTATGAGTGAACAGGCCCACCTGTGTTTTTTTGCCTAAATAGCAATTGGCAAATAGAATCAATATAATTGATAACTAATATTGAACAATGGCTACCTCATTTATGAAAACGTAATGGAATATTATACAATCAAGATACATTTACACTACATGAGGAATAGTTGGTAAATTACACATGTCGGCTACTAATTCATATTTATTGAATCAAGCTCATGGACTTTTGAGGAACTATTTTGGGAACATGGCATTTACTAGTGACAAGGTATATTTTACTGAATTTTTCTGTTAACAGCAAAATATTATTTTTGTTTAGTTCATACATTTTGAATGGCTAATCATATTCTTTCATATAAACGAAAATCCACCACATAATGAAATCAGTAAAATGACACACTATTTCTAGCTTACCATCGCCAGTTCTAAACAAGCAATTTGAAATCGTCTGAATGGATTTGGTAAAATGAAATTTTTGCGGTTCTTATTATGAACTTGCTTTCAGTAAGGCAATATCAGCAATATCATCAGAATAAACAGTAAAGAGCCTTTTTTCACATTTAACAAAAAAGGGTAAGCAACACATTAATAATGGAAGTTTTATTTAAGACAATTTGTTATAAAATAAGGCGTGTTATTTAAAATGTTTTATGCAAAGCTTTCAATATTTGCTGGGCGTAAATTCCACCACCGTCCCGTCGATTATCCGTCGTAAATTCACGGCTAGAATCCATTTGCGCCCGATACTATCGCCCTTTGGGAAGCAGAAGAATCCTTTCTTCCCATTTTCAAGACGAGCAATGCATTCAAATGCTGCACACTGCACCATCGTATCTGACATCTGTAGATCCGCAATGTCACGAAACAATTCGAATCGTAATTAACTCAACGTAGATTGAAAATTAAAAAAAAATGCGAGTAAATGATGAACACAGTCCTGTATACAGTGACGTTTTTCGCGAAATTTGCTCTTCTGTAAATAACAATGGAGGTCGTTCTGTGTCATGCGCAGTGATGTTCGACTACGTCATTGGGGAAAAATAGCGGCGTAAATTGCCGAACGCATTACGGAAATCACCGATCATCAAAATCATCGTTTTTTTAGCTCTAAATATTTCTTTTATACTTTTTTTTTCTATAATTTCAATGTTATTATATGGTATTCCTTTATCAAATATTATTTTTACGTCAGAATTCTACTGTTGATCTTTAAGTATTGTTTTAACTGTGATACTAAGTTTACTTAACTTCATTAAAAAATAAAAAGGAAAACGGAAAGCAGTAATTGAACAAACTAATTCAAACGGTTTACGCATACTTCAAAAAGCTATATTATGTGGCAAAAAATGGTCTGGCAAAGTATGCCAATCGGTATCACAACTTAATTATTTTATTCGGAGACGACTCAGCGCCAAAGTTGGTAAACATTTCGTACCCGGCCACGTTTTAAAGGGGCCTTTTCACAGATTTTGGCATGTATTGAAGTTTGTCATTAAATGCTTCATATTGAAAAATTATAACCTTGGATGTAAAACGCTCGAGTAAAAAAGCAAGAATATAATTAAAGAAAGAAAAAAGTAACCATCAACTGGGCTCGAACCACTGACACCTGGAGCAAAAGTCTATCTCTTAGACCACTCGGCCATCCGTGCTCATACAACGAGTGATGAATTTTATACTTTATATAAGCAATCCTTGTAGTATCACAAAATTTAACGACAACAACAGAACTCTGCAAATTATTCAATCGTTTCGCGTTGCAACGCTTTATAATTCTGAGGTTTTTAAATCGTCAAAAGATGCATACAATAGATATTTTAGAACATGGTAAATGTTCAGTATTACTGTTTCCTCATAAATTTCATAATTACAACGAACATTTGCGAATCTGAAACAAGTTTTTCAATTTTGTCAATTTACCAAAACGTGAAAAGGCCCTTTCAATATAACATAATTATTTAAGTATTTATTATATTTTTAACGTCAACTATTAAAATCAAAATAACGAAACAACGGTATACACAATAATAACGGACACCGATCACCGTCTGCGTTTTCCTTCTTTGTTCATATCGTATGCATTTACAAACGTTATCTATATCGTCTGCGTTTTCTCGTCTTCGTTTTAGTGAGCTGCACTGCTTGTTTGCAAAATGGCGTTTATGTAGGTCGGTGTCGGCATCCACGCGCTGGTCATTAATTGTCAAATACTAACCGAAAATGTTAATAGATTCTCTTAGTGTATAAATATTTTTTAATTAATAATTTATTAAACTTTCCAATAACAAACTACAGGCAAATATGTAGTGAACTATCTTTCTATAAATTAAAACAAGAACATAAATAAACGTCCAGCAAATCAGAATTTAAATAAACAACAGTGCTTTACTTGCTCGAAACATACGGTCGACAACACACACATATTCAATGTTCAACATAAAGAAATACATAATTATTTATAAGGCTTTTCGCATAACAGTCTCAAATGTCAAGAGGTTGTTTAAATGTTTACATTACTTTGCATAAGCATATAATTATCAGCTAATAGCACATCATTTACAAATAACTATTGCTTTCTTTAAACATGTAATAACTTTGTTTTAAAAACGAATGAAGCCAAGCACATATAAAGCTATACATCCATTTGTGAAGAAAATGGACACATTTTCATATGTACAAATAAACACACGATCAACATTATCTTAAATATTTCTCAATTTCATATATATTTTATAGCTGAAAGTAATAAAAGAAGCGGAATCACACAAAGGAAAAGGGATATAATTTGTATACAGTTTTGTAAATCAGAAATAATCATTTGAATGAAATAAAATGGGGTTATTTCTGTTTGTATCCGTTAAAATTAACTGCAACAACCGGATCGCTTGATAAAAGCAAACCTGCAGACAAAGCCGTGATGGTTAAGTAATAAAGGTTTAAAACTGTTAAACCTTACGGACATTGCCCGACTCCCTGTCCTCTCATGTTTTATTTCTCTATCTTACTGTGGTCATTTTTGTCTCGTTAAAACTTCACTTTTTAGGTGCATAAGCTTATTCTACAGAAGGAAAGCATATACATAACTATTTCATAGTAGCACGTTTCTTTATATATGTTCAAAACGCCTATACAATTACTTTATATTTGCTCAACTGATTCAAGTCCGATTTCAATGTTGGCAATCCGAACTACAAATCTTAGCGCGACAATTTATATTGTTTCAATCGATTATTTGAACCATCTCTCAAAATCTTAATTAACATTAATCAGTAATTATTAAAAATTTAAGTGTTCAAATACTTGGATCTTACAGCCTTTATGCGTAGAAAGATTCGGCGTGATATAAAGCAATATTGATAAATTAAACTGATCTATTATCTGTCAAAATCAATCGTTCTCATGGATACTTGTTGATGAGGTTGTTTCCATATATATATTTAATACAAGGACATTTTGTCTAATTGAACATGTCATAAAATAAGTGGTTTAATATTGAAAATATTTGACCGAGAAAATAAATTCGTGATGGGCCTCTATAAATAACAAAAAAAGATGGCTGCCGACACATGCATAACAGTTTTGTGAGGTTTTAAGCTAGACCAAAACAAATACCAAGAAGTGGGGCTAAAATTGGTCCATTTTCAACAAAAATCGTCGGTTGGTAAACTTTGTACATTTTCAGTGACAAAAATGTGCTGTGTCCACTAAAGTACTTCAATTCAGCATATGTTCCTTAATAAAAATAATATTTTGTCAATATAAGTCATATTTTATGTAACTCTATAAAATCAATAATAGGAAATAAATATAGCAAATCCTCGGCCAGTCAGCCTGCCAGCCAGCCAAACAGCCAATCAGCAAAGATAGCAGGCCAGTCAAGCCAGCAAAGCGAGCCAGCCAGTCAAGACAGCCAAGTAAGCCAGCCAGTCAAGCTAGCCAAGCGAGCCAGCCAGTCAAGCCACCCAAATGAGCCAGTCAAGCAAGCCAAGTCAATCAAGCCAGTCAAGCCAGCCAAGCGAGTCAGCCAGTCAAGTCCGCCAAGTGAGCCAGTCAAGCTAGCCAAGCAAGCAAGCCAGTCAAGCCAGCCAAGCGAGCCAGCCAGTCAAGCCAACCAAGTGAGCCAGCCAGTCAAGCCAGCCAAGCGAGCTAACCAAGCGAGCCAGCCAGTCAAGCCAGCCAGTCAAGCCAGCCAGTCAAGCCAGCCAAGCGAGCCAGCCAGTCAAGCCAGCCAGTCAGTCAAGCCAGCCAAGCGAGCCAGTCAATCGAGCCAGCCAAGCGAACAAGCCTGTCAAACCAATCAAGCCAGCCAAGCGAGCAAGCCAGTCAAGCCAGCCAACCGATTCAGTCAAGCTAACCAAGCAAGCCATCCACTAATATGCATTAACGTCCGTTTTCATCAATTTTACTATGCACAGAAGTGTGTGACGATTGTATTAGGAAAAAAGAAAAAAAAATCACTGTTTCCCGACCTAGAAAATGATGAACCAAAATAGCTTATACACATTTTGCTTTTCGATATATATATATATAATTTATTAATTGTACACTGTGCTTTATAGTTAAAACTTATTTATTGTAAACAATAAAACTTTTCTTACATAGAATGTCCAATTCCATAAAATTACATAAACTTTCACTCTGGTTTAAGTATTTAATAACTAAATTGCATATTCATAATCGTCTAAATTATTGAAGCGGTCGACACATTAACCAGAAATCAAATATAAATTGTATATAAATCTTAAACAAGAAAAATGAAATCAATCAGACACATGTTTCATATGTTATATCTCTGAATATTAAGATAGTGTCCACAAAAACATTTGTTCCCAACCTACATTACTTTAGTTTTTCCGTCTTCTACATCATGTCAGATATTTACAAATCAAATATTATAAACTGGTACGGTACAATAAAAACGTGATACATTTTTTTGTAATCTCTACACTAGTTTGCTTAAACAGGCCGCTCTCGGCGCCCCTGTATTTTAGACACGCTATGCAAATATCAAGTATGAGAATCATATCAAACACGTGCAGTCAAAATGGTCTATTTGTGTTAAAGATTAATACACATAAAAAGAAACATGCAGAATAATGTAAAATATTTGTACAGTGTTCGATTTTTTTTTATTTTCATATGAAATTAAATTAATTAATGTGGATCCTATACACAAAAAATGCATGTTAATTTCACAAATGGTTACATTTATGTCATTTAGTTGAAATTAAGTATTATAAAATTATTATACTACAAGGGCCCCCCATCTACGAATTGTTTCTCAGGCCCGTTTGTATGATTTGTAAATTATCATTTGGACGTCAATTCTTCACCATAACAGCACTACGAAGATTGAAAAAATAAATTAAAATGATTGTGTGAGTTACATTAGTTAATGTTGTGTGCTTATGCATATTGAAAATAAAACTACAACTCTATGATGAGAATGATCTTACCTATAATTACAGTTTAATAGTTACTTCATTAGGATACGGCGTACAATGGTAGAAAATGGCGTAAACGTGTACCGGAAAAGACGTTGCTATCTTGACTATCACGTGATTACCCCCCCTGTTGGTGTTTACGCACTGATCATTCAAATTATGGCATTCGCTTGGACTGTATGTGATACTTGTTGGGTTTTACGAAACGCAATGGAGGCTTGCATGTTGATGATTTTATATCAATTTGCTTTGATTTTACCGCGGATAATTTATTATACATGTAAGTATTGTATAAAACTTGAACTACGTTTATGTGGATGGAATATGTTAATGATACAAAGTAACGAAACTTATTGTTAACCAAAAGATAATTTGAAAATGTTAATTTTGTATCACCATTGCAACAAAAGCGGAGAAAGTCAAAGCGTTTGTGAGACGCTTCAAGACTAAATCGGCTTGCATTTTTTCCACAACGAATGCGCAGTAAACATAAATGTAAAAGTGTATCACATCTATTACAAATCAACGCGCCGAAGGTACTGGAGTTGTTAGCTATTGAAAAATCTTAGACGCAACTCTTTTTTAATAAGGTTAGAGCTTTTAAAATCTTAAGTTTGAAATGAACACAACCAATTCAAATTTATAAAGAGTGTGTCTTAACCCACAGACTGATGTATGTGTGCACTTTTTTATCCTTTTTATGTTTTCCCTTTACAAAATCGTGTTTTTGACACCATCTACACATTCAAAATATACTAAAAGATTAAGATGATTGATGAAAAAAAAGCGAGCAATGATTTTTACTCACGAATAAGGTAGTCATAAAGACAGCGCTGTTAACCAGAACTTTGTTGTTGATGCATTTGTAACCCGAGCAGTTTACATGGTGTCAACCAGTCTCTGACCTTAACATCGGTATAGAACACTAATGCGCTATTTCGGCGTAGCTGCTTTCCCAGCTTTTCACCATAAATGACCTGTACATAATGCCAGCAGACACGAATTTATACATTCAAATATTTCTTAGGCTGATTCGAAAGAAATCCCCTGAACTTTGCCTTTATCACTGTGTCTGTGCACAACACTAAGCAGTTAATACTCTTTAGTGTAAAGAATTCCTGACTACTCTCTGCATGTTTAATAGACACATAGGCACAAATTGTGGCCCAGTTACAATTACGCGTTAAATTCCATCTCGCAGAATTTCAGGGTCTGTTCTCGTTCACTAAATTGTCAGGAGAAGACATAATTGACTATCGATGAACATAGTTTTGCTTTATAGATGATTTAACAAACTCTACCGAAATATTATAGTGTTACGATAATAGGAACATCTTTTAATTATCTAACCGAAAATGTTTTCCGTACTCAGCCAGCACGTTTGGAAATCGTTCCTGAACTCCTGATTATGCTACCCTTATTTGGCAGTTTGCTATATTGCTATTTTGAAATCAATTTTGATATCGAAAATATTTTTTCTAAAATATGTCATTTTCAATGCGCAATAAGAATTCGCATTTAGCGAAAATGGTCATATGCCTTATGCGCCCGTAATAGCTATAGCCCACCCAGCCTTCGCATCACTCAGTCTGGACAGAAAATACATAATGAGACCATAAAACCTTAAGTGATTTTATAGCGGACAGCATCGCCTCTGACCAGACTGCGCAAATGCCAAGGCAGGGCTTGAGCTACGATGGCCGAAACGCCATAATACCCATTTTCGCATGACGCGGCTATAAAAGTGTGAGTTGAATGTGTCGAAACAAAAAAACTTCGTGTTAATCAAATATTAACATACGATATATTTCGATGGTTATGAAGTAAACTCATAATATTTTATTTCAAAGTCAGCATTTACACCGAATATCTTTATAAAAATATATTTCTTGATATATTTAGGTTTAAGCGATTATAAAGCATTTTTGTCGCTGTCTTAAGTAAACCTCTTTATATTGGTGAACTTATGTTCAACGTTTTATAAATTAGAACTGTGAAGCTTATTTATACTATTGCGTTGTTTTCACCCGTGCAATTGAGATGTATTCTCATTCGCACGGCTGAAAACAACTGTGTGAAGAACTGTATATCTTCTGTATGAAGACATCGCTGCTACCTGTTAAGAACAAAAGAACGTTTTCCAGACATATACAATTTAACTCCGCTGTATTAGCAAGCCTATGAACGAGGTTACGAAACAGACGCGTGATCGTGTATTGGACTATCGATATCCCATTATACTTGTTGATCATATATATATATATAATGATTTTGTACTGCTTTACTGTGTTTTATGTACAAAAGTGAGACGTTAATAAAATATTCTGTCTGTCTGTCGGTCTGTCAATCTTAAAAAGGTTAAAGTGAGTATATACAATCTTATGTCTTTAAAAAATGAAATACAACTCAGATGAATAAATTCTACAATACCATTTCACAATTAGTAGTACCAGAAAATCAAAGAAAGTAAAGATTTAATATATTGCAAATATGTTTTTGTTGTCAGCCGAAAACTACCTCATTTATACAATACATGCACACTGTTGAGAAAACTCCATTAATATGTGCAGATTTGTGTATACGACTTATAGACACACTTTTGGCTGTGCAACACATACAAGTAAATAAGTCGGTAACGGTGTAAAATTGTATGTTATATATTTAATTGAACTAAACATAAATAAATCAATCAATGTTTGTTGTTGAAACAAGTTGAAAACTGTTAACCGCAGAATGATTCCTTTAAAGTGTTCCGATCCAATAATTTTGCTTTAAAACAAATGTTTATCATTGTTTTACAAAACTAAAATAGTCGAAATAGTCTACAATAATTATTAAATCACGAAAACACATTTGTCAAAAGGGATTAGAACCTCTGGAGCAAAAAATCCCACGATTACCATCGGCCACTGAGATCTTTGATTTGAAAGCGCTCTACTAGTAAAACAGTTATGTTCCACTATCAATCTTAATGATAACACGCCTGTGATTTCGGTCGATGGTTATCCATACTCACAACAATATTATGAATTGTGTTCGTAGCCACGAGGGTTATTTCGCTTGTTTAATAATTGTGGAAGTTGTTGTTTTGATTATTATGATACTTTATTTTACATTAAACTAGTCTATCGACAGAATAATAATCATGCTTAAATTGTTCGTTAACCTTTTTAGGCACTGTTCACGACACCATAGCATACACGGGAAACGAGTCGGGGATGCCAAACCTCGACCCGACGTCACCGAGCACACCCGTGACACCAACAGAGGGTATTTCAGAGTTTGTAACCTCACTATTTACGTCGGAAACTAACGATAACGTTGACTTTACCAATAGCGCAACAAACACATCGTCTGATTTGAACAATATAACCAGCGACCCTACAAGTAAATAGCTCGCCTTGTGCATGTTAAGTTATGCATACCCCTGCCTCAACCAAACGCCATACCTCAATAACAAGTTCTATAATTAATTGATTTATGAAAGTTTAAAACGGTTCTCACGAATAAGAACCGAAAGCAATTTAGTTTTTTTTGTATTTGGATTTATTTTGGTCAAAATTCCAATGATTTCATTGACAGGTCATTTTTATGCTGTGTCGTGTAAACTTATTATGCCTATAGAATTGTATGAATTATGTGAAAGGAAAAAGAATACTTATGCAGAATATGCACAGTTGATGCACCGTTGCCTCTTAACTCATTAAGTACCTATATCGAGATATCCGTCGTCCGTCAGTGCGTTAATGCATGTGTGCATTAGTTCATTTTTTCTGCCAACAATTTCTGCTCTTTAATCGATGAGCATATTTAAACGGAACTTCACTTAAATAAGCATGGGGTGACCTGCTAACACGGTGATTCAATCCGTTCCGGTCCGCTGCATATGTTCTCCACTTTCCAATAGACCATAATGCCGTTGTAGACTGATGACTTCCGGTCTCAACGTAATTCGGATATTCCGTTACTGCCGTTGTAAAAGCAAATTGTCAATCCATCGTTTTAGGTAAGAAAATCAATTATATATATATATATATGTCATAAAATAAGTGGTTAAATATTGAAAATATTTGACCGAGAAAATTCGTGTTGGGCCTGTATAAATATTAAAAAAGATGGCTGCCGTCACATGCATTACAGTTTTGTGAGGTTTCAAGCTAGACCAAATCAAATACCAATAAGTGGGGCTAAAATTAGCCCAATTTCAACAAAAAACGTCGGTTGGTAATCTTTGTACATTTTCAGTGACAAAAATGTGCTGTGTCCACTAAAGTTCTTCAATTCAGCATATGTTCCTTAATAAAAATAATATTGTGTCAATATAAGTAATATTTTATGTAACTCTATAAAATCAACAAAGATGAAATAAATATAGCAAATCCTACAGCCAGCCAGCCTGCAACCAGCCAAACAGCAAGTCAGCAAAGATAGCCGGCCAGTCAAGCCAGCAAAGCGAGCCAGCCAGTGAACAGCCAAATGAGCCAGCCAGTCAAGCTAGCCAAGCGAGCCAGCCAGTCAAGCAAACCAAGTGAGCCAGTCAAGAAAGCCAAGTCAAGCAAGCCAGTCAATCCAGCCAAGCGAGCCAGCCAGTCAAGCCAGCCAAGCGAGCCAGTCAAGCTAGCCAAGCAAGCAAGCCAGCCAATCGAGCCAGCCAGTCAAGCCAGCGAAGTGAGCCAGTCAGTCAAGCCAGACAAGCGAGCCAGCGAAGCGAGCCAACCAAGCGAGCCAGCCAGTCAAGCCAGCCAGTCAAGCCAGCCAAGCAAACCAGCCAGTCAAGCCAGCCAGCCAGTCAAGCAAGCCAAGCGAGCCAGCCAAGCAAACAAGCCTGTCAAGCCAGCCAAGCGAGCCAGCCAGGCAAGTCAGTCAAGCTTACCAAGCAAGCCAACCAGTCAAGCCAGCCAAGCGAGCCAGCCAGTCAAACCAGCCAAGCGAGCCAGCCAAGCGAGCCAACCAGTCAAGCCAGCCAAACGAGCAGCCAGTCAAGCCAGCCAGCCAGTCAAGCGAGCCAGCCAGTCAAGCCAGCCAAGCGAGCAAACCAAGCGAACCAGCCTGTCAAACGAGTCAAAACAGTCAAGCCAGCCAGTCAAGCCAGCCAAGCCATCCACTTATATGCATTAACGTCCGTTTTCATCAAGTTTACTATGCATAGAAGTGTGTGACGATTGTATAAGGAAAAAATAAAAAAACCTCACTGTTTCTCGAACTAGTAAATCATGAGCCAAAATAGCTAATACACATTTTGCTTTTTGACATTTATATATATATATATTAATTGTACACTGTGCTTTATAGTTAAACTTATTTATTTCAAACAATAAAACTTTTCTTACATAGAATGTCCAATTACATAAATTTACATAAACTTCACTCTGGTTTAAGTTTTTAAGAACTAAATTGCATATTCATAATCGTCTAAATTATTGAAGCAGTCGACACATTAACTAGAAATCAAATATAAATTGTATATAAATCTTAAACAAGATAAATGAAATCAATCAGACACATGTTTTATATGTTATATCTCTGCATATTAAGATAGTGTCCACAACAACATTTGTTCCAAACCTACATTATTTTAGTATTTTTGTCATGTGGATCTTATACACAAAAAATCCATGTTAATTTCACAAATGAGTACATTTATGTCATTTAGTTGAAATTAAGTATTATAAAATGATTATACTACAAGGGCCCCCCTTCTACGAATTGTTTCTCAGGCCCGTTTGTATGAATGTAAATGTTATGTGCTTATGAATATTGAAAATTAAACTACAACTCTATGAGAATGATCTTACCTATAATTACAGTTTAATAGTTACTTCATTAGGATACGGCGTACAATGGTATAAAATGGCGTAAACGTGTACCGGAAAAGACGTTGCCATCTTGACTATCACGTTGGTGTTAACGCACTGATCATTTAAATTATGGCATTCGCTTGGACTGTATGTTATACGTCCTGGGTTTAACGAAACGCAATGGAGGCTTGCATGTTGATGAATGCATATCAATTTGCTTTGATTTTACCGCGGATAATTTATTATACATGTAAGTATTGTATAAAACTTAAACTACGTTTATGTGGATGGAATATGTTAATGAGACAAAGTAACGAAACTTATTGGTAACCAAAAGATAATTTGAAAATGTTAATTTTGTATCACCATTGCAACAAAAGCGGAGAAAGTCAAAGCGTTTGTGAGACGCTTAAAGACTAAATCGGCTTGCATTTTTTCCACAACGAATGCGCAGTACACATAAATGTAAAAGTGTATCACATCTATTACAAATCAACGCGCCGAAGGTACTGGAGTTGTTAGCTATTGAAAAATCTTAGACGCAACTCTTTTTTAATAAGGTAAGAGCTTTTAAAATCTTAAGTTTGAAATGAACACAACCAATTCAAATTTATAAAGAGTGTGTCTTAACCCACAGACTGATGTATGTGTGCACTTTTTTATCCTTTTTATGTTATATATATATATATATATTTATATATTTATATAACTTAGACAAAATAAAAACAGCATGTCCCTTTTTGAAGTTTTTAAAGCATATAAACTATAATAAAAATGGTATAATGAGATCCAGTTAATATAAAATTTGCAATCACCATCAAATTAAAATAATCTAGTTGGAATTTCGAATACCAATCACACTAAGAATATAATTTCGTGATGGAAATTCCCTTTACAAAATCGTGTTTTTGACACCATCTACACATTCAAAATATACTAAAAGATTAAGATGATTGAATAAGGTAGTCATAAAGACAGCGCTGTTAACCAGAACTTTGTTGTTGATGTATTATTTGTAACCCGAGCAGTTCACCCGGTGTCAACCAGTCTCTGACCTTAACATCGGAATAGAACACCTATGCGCTTTTTCGGCGTAGCTGCTTTACCCAGCTTTTCACCTTAAATGACCTGTACATAAAGCCAGCAGACACGAATTTATACATTTAAATATTTCATAGGCTGATTCGAAAGAAATCCCCTGAACTTTGCCTTTTTCACTGTGTCTGTGCACAACACTAAGCAGGTAACACTCTTTAGTGTAAGGAATTCCTGACTACTCTCTGCATTTTTAATAGACACATAGGCACAAATTGTGGCCTAGTTACAATTACGCGTTAAAATCCATCTCGCAGAGTTTCAGGGTCTGTTCTTGTTCACTAAATTGTCAGGAGAAAACATAATTTACTATCGATGAACATAGTTTTGCTTTATAGATGATAAAACAAACTCTACCGAAATATTATAGTGTTACGATAATAGGAACATCTTTTGATTATCTAACCGAAAATGTTTTCCGTACTCAGCCAGCACGTCTGGAAATCGTTCCTGAACTCCTGATTATGCTACCCTTATTTGGCAGTTTGCTATATTGCTATTTTGAAATCAATTTTGATATCGAAAATATTTTTTTCTAAAATATGTCATTTCCAATGCGCAAAAAGAATTCGCATTAAGCGAAAATGGCCATATGCCATATGCGCCCGTACGAGCTATAGCCCACCCAGCCTTCGCATCGCTCACTCCGGTCAGGAAATACATAATGAGACCATAAAACCTTGATTGATTTTATAGCGGATAGCATCGCCTCTGACCAGACTGCGCAAATGCCAACGCAGGGCTTGAGCTACGCTGGCCGAAACGCCATAAAACCCATTTTCGCTTGACGCGGTTATAAAAGTGTGATTGAATGTGTCGAAACAAAAAAATTCGTGTTAATCAAATATTAACATACGATATAGTTCGATGGTTATGAAGTAAACTCATAATATTTTATTTCAAAGTCAGCATTTACACCGAATATCTTTATAAAAAGATATTTCTTGTTATATTGAGGTTTTAGCGATTATAAAGCATTTTTGTCGCTGTCTTAAGTAAACCTCTTTATATTGGTGAACTTATGTTCAACGTTTTATAAATTAGAACTGTTAATCTTATACTATTGCGTTGTTTTCACCCGTGCAATTGAGATGTATTCTCAATATCACGGCTGAAAACAAATGTGTGAAGAACTGTATATCTTCTGTATGAAGACATCGCTGCTACCTGTTAAGAACAAAAGAACGTTTTCCAGACATATACAATTTAACTCCGCTGTATTAGCAAGCCTATGAACGAGGTTACGAAACAGACGCGTGATTGTGTATTGGACTATCAATATCCCATTATACTTGTTGATCAGCAGTAGTTTTATTTTCCCAGATCTTTTATTTGCTACAGAATTTAAATGACCTGTGACGCACAAAAATACCACGTGATAAAGACGCAAATAGCGGACTATTTTTTTAATTCATAAACATTGTCATCCGCGACACACATATTTTATATTATTCATCCATTTGTTAATGAATATAGTGGAAGAACTGAAACCGCTGGCATAAATGATACAACTCTTTCTTGGCGCGGATGCTGCAGCTATCAGGTTTTTACTACTTAACAAAACTTGCTTGCAAATCGTGGTATTAACCTTAGTTGTTTGTAAGCGAACAACTAAAAACAGTTATCAATAAGGCATCATTACACTTAAACCGTTTGCCCTAAGAATGTGTTCTGATGTGATTGGAAATTCAATTGGCTATTCTAGGTCTTTCCGTATAATAAAAAGTAATCATTTTTATCAAAAGTTAAATCTTTGTAACCAAGCAATACAGTTAGAATAAAACACACACTAGGAGCTAAACTAGCATCAAATGATATGCCCACATATGCAAAACTGCAGACATGGCCTTAACACACGAGTGAAGAGAACATACGAGTGTAGCGCTTTACCGTTGCTCTTATGTTTTCCAAACAGTGGCGGGCGTGCCATGTGCTGCATCGCTAAATCAAATTAAAATTCATGGTTTCTTGCCGCCTCAAAATGCGAATTATTATTCAATCATCAGTTAACAAACGCAGGATAAAGTCAGAAAATGCTGGAAACGTTATTCTTCTCTCTTCTTCTTATTGTTCTTCTTTCGTATTGTTCTTCATCTTCTTTTTCTTCTTCTTCTCGAACTAATAAACATAAGTTGTACCTCTTTGAATGACATCAGGTTGTTTTTTTGTATACTGGCATCGTACTGTCTAGTCACCCATTTAGTCATCCGCATTGCAATTATTTTCATTAATCGCTTTTCGCTCATTGTCCATGTGTCTAATGCAGACAGGTTTTTTATTGTACAGAATTGAATGTATAACTGCTGTGTTCTAAAACTATGTTTCTGCGATTTATAAGAAACTAATACCGCTACTGGGATGTAATTTGATATACTTATAATTGTAAGTGTCAGAATTATGTAAGACCTATTTTGTTTGATCAGGTTTTTAAGGTCATGTCACTGTCACTAAAAATAAAACAAAATTTTAAAAGAAGAACAAATCATTTAACTTGGTCATGCAATTCTCATTCATTTACATTCATTTACACCACTCATATTAATTTACTTGCCTACCAAAAGATAATATCTGTATGTCACTTATTTGTTCATTAGACGTGCACATATACTATGATCTAACATGCCTTGATAAAACGGCCACCCCACACAGCCCACCTTAAAGGTCCTTTTCACGTTTCGGTAAATTGACAAAATAAAAAAATGAAAAATTTAGATTCGCAAATGTTCGTTGTAGTTATGATATTTGTGAGGAAACAGTAAAACTGAACATTTACAATGCTCTAAAATATCCATTTTATGCATCTTTTGACGATCTAGGAACCTGAACATTATAAAGCGTTGCAACTCGAAACGATTGCATAATTTTGAAAGTTCTGTTTTTGTCGTTATATTTTGTAATACTACGACGATTGCTTATATACAGTTAGTATAAAATTCATCACTCATTGTATGAACACAATTGGCCGAGTGGTCTAAGCGATATTCTTTTACTCTAGGGGTCAGTGTTTCGAGACCAGTTGATTGTTACTTGTTTGCTTCCTTTAATTTTATTCTTGATGTTTTAATGGAGCTTTTTATATCCAATGTTTTACATTTATCAACATAAAGCATTTAATGACAAACTTCAATACATGCCAAAATCTGTGACAAGGCCCCTTTAAGTTTATTCACACCCGCAAGTGGTAGTTTTAGCGATGATTTACTGGATTATTGATGTTCGAAGTGTAATTATAGTTTAAAATCAATTTTATGAGACAATATACCTCAATCATTAATTCTTATTATTTAAACTGTATATTTACAATTATTTAAGTATACTACTAACGGATGTGCAAAACTGAAAAAGTTGCTTCTTACATTTTTAAGAAAAAATTCTTTGTGACAAAATGCAAGCAATACGTATTGTTTGAATATACGTCACAAAATGTAACATTTTGTATCAAGATTGAGCGGATATATCGTATTAAATGGCATGACGTTAATGTCAATAGACACCTTTAATACGTTAAAATTAAAGTAGGTGTACGAAATACCAATTAAACTAGTTGAGTGTTATTTCAAATAAGTATGTATGATTATAAAACGATTAATTTTAGTTTTATGATCTAAATGGATATGTTTTTATTACTGACTTGACATACAAATAATTAACTTTTAAGTGTGGGTTTAAACATCAACCCATAAGATACTTTAGGATGCCCACAATAGCAAGGAGTTCTAAATTGATATTCAATGTAAGTCGAAAATGCTTTTCTTTTGTTCCCTGAAATTTAATAGGGTTACAAGTGGTCAAAATGTATAATGATATTGTTTGAGGGTCATTTATGAAAGAACTTTATAAAACATTAAATATCATTAAATACCATATATTCAGAGTTTACATGTCATTAGTACAGACTGGTATACTTTAGAAGAATTATATTTCAAGTTATTTTCTGTATATTGTCTGATCTTTTTGAAATATATATAGCATTTAATCCGCTGATTTTTGTTTTCATACAACGGTGACAAAATCTTATCCTTGGCAAATACTTTTTATGCTCGGGTACCTATTGTAACTTGATGATTACGATAGCTGCGTGGATAGAGAAAGACATTGATTTATTTGTAATTTGAAGGCATACATAGCATTAAGAAAATTAAGTGACTCTTTGAACTTGCAAACACACAATGGATACCCAGGTGAATCCATCATAACATTTTAATATAATGCTTATATTTGAATTATCGAAATACGCATAACCCTTCATATCGTTTTAATTAACAACAGTTTAAGTAACTTACATACTAATACTTTTTTAAATAACTATGTTTACATGTGACACGTAACTGTATTATACAACAATATAATATCGCACCAAATTCAATTACAACTAAAAGAATATTATACAAACACAAGATATTGAGGTTACACAAGACCATATATCGGATTGTCTCATTGGCATTGTCATAAAGCAACAAATACGACTTTTCTTGTATGTTTTCATGGGATCAAACTAGCGTCTGACAGACGCTTTGTTTGTTTTATATGTTTCATTGTGATAAACCCAGTATACATCAACTGCTACTGCTGCTTACTTGTACGAGTGCACTGATTAAAAAAGGAAAGTGGTCATGTTGTCGATATCCTAAAATGGTGAAACGATGTATTGGTTGATAGAAAATCTTTCACAGACAAAATTAAACACTTGTGTTAATGATTTGATTCAGCTAAAGTACATTTTAAGCGTCAATTAATTTGAAAACGTATATCAATGCAAGCGTGGTCAAACGTCTTCTTGAATAATGACACTTTTCAGTGTACAGATGCAGTATTAATTTTAACCAACTACTAGAAAGTAGGAAGGGGGCTCTAAGGTAATTTTGTCCTGTCAGCATGTCGTTCGGTAATTACGTCAGTGAGTCAGTTTGTAGTTTTCAGTAAGGCCACTCCAAATTGATCTGTCGGTCGTCGGATTTTCCGCACCTATTTTTTCAAAATGGAAAAAAAAATACCGCTCGCACTCATTTTTGTGTCCTTCTGTAACCATAGCGCATGTTGTTTTTAGCTCATCTGAGCACAACGTGCTCATGTTGAGCTTTTGTGATCGCTTTTTGTCCGTCGTCCGTTGTCCGTCGTCCGTTGTCCGTTGTACGGCGTCAACATTTGAATTGTTAACTCTCTAGAGGCCACATTTATTGTCCAATCTTCATGACATTTGGTCAGAAGATTGGTTTTAATGATATCTTGGGTGAGTTTGAAAATGGTTACGTTTGATTGAAAAACATGGCTGCCAAGGGGCGGGGCATTTTTCCTTATATGGCTATATATGGCTATAGTAAAATCTTGTTAACACTCTAGAGGCCACATTTATTGTCTGATCTTCATAAAACTTGGTCAGAAGATTTATCCCAATAATATCTTGGACGAGTTCGAAAATGATGCCGGTTGGTTGAAAAACATGGCCGCCAGGGGGCGGGGCATTTTTCCTTTAATGGCTATAGTAAAACCTTGTTAACACTCTAGAGGCCACATTTATTTTCCGATCATCCTGAAACTTGCTCAGAATATTTTTTCCACTGATATCTAAGATGAGTTCAAAAATGGTAACCTTTGCTTTAAAAACATGGCTGCCAAGGGGCGGGGCATTTTTCCTTAAATGGCTATATATGGCTATAGTAAAATCTTGTTAGCACTCTAGAGGCCACATTTATTGTCCAATCTTTATGAAACTTGGTCAGAAGATTTATCCCAATAATATCTTGGACGAGTTCGAAAATTATGCCGGTTGGTTGAAAAACATGGCCGCCAGGGGGCGGGACATTTTTCCTTATATGGTTATAGTAAAACCTTGTTAACACTCTAGAGGCCACATTTATTGTCCAATCTTGATGAAATATGGTCAGAAGATTTGTATTAATGATATCTTGGATGAGTTCGAAAATGATTACGTTTGCATGAAAAACATGGCCGCCAAGGGGAGGGGCATTTTTCCTTATATGGCTATATTAGGCTATCGTAAAATCTTGTTAACACTCTAGAGGCCACATTTATAGTCCGATCTTCATGAAACTCGGTCAGAAGATTCATCTCAATAATATCTTGGACGAGTTAAAAAATGATGCCGGTTAGTTGAAAAACATGGCTGCCAGGGGGCGGGGCATTTTTCCTTATATGGCTATAGTAAAACCTTTTTAACACTCTAGAGGCCACATTAATTTTTTCCGATCTTCGTGAAACTTGGTCAGAAGATTTGTCCCAATAATATCTTAATATCTCAGGTGAGCGACTTCGTGTCTTTTAGGCCCTCTTGTTTTTATTTGTGAAAAAAAAACGCGATCTTATACAAACGATGTTCACGCTGAATACGAATGCCAAATATAGTGTTTCGTAACCCTTTTAATCGATAACTGTAGACGCAAAAACATTCGATCGAGACGACCAGTACATGTTTCGTTGTCGTGACCGTTCTAACAAATTGCGTTGAAAATTAAACGCACCTTCTAGGTTCTGTGACTTATTTGAATGTGTTTGTTTATGTTCGAACATGCAAATATCAGCAGATACCGTTGAAGCAGTTTCAATTTCAAACCACATCGGGAAACATTACTTAAGCTTTTTTATACTTTTTCTTCATTAACTGGGCATCTGGACGGTATTTCTCTATATGTAGACACATTTTTCCTATAACACAATTTAAAGTGAACTAAAAATAAACATAAAATCATTAAATGCTGGTTCTAAATGTTTCTCAGGGATAATGTTTTATAATTTTTAAAATACATGGTTAACAAACAAGTTTAACAGCTAGGTCCGTGTATTTCAGAAACATCAAATAAGTTCTTTGTATTGTATAAATTTATTTCAGAAAAAAACAATACCGTACTAGCCATCGATATGCCCGTTTTAAAATAAGGTAGCGACAATAGATTATATGCATGGCCTTTGTCCGACTGTCTGTCATTATCATTTTGATGATTGTCCCTCTTCCAGTGCAATTGCACCATGGTATACCTTTTCAAAGCTTGCAACATGGTATACCTTTTCACAGCTTTCACTGTTTAAAACTTCAAACAAATATAAGCAGCAGTAGGTAGACATGTGTCCCTCACTTCAATGATATAGTTACATGTATATTTCGTGGTCAAAGGTCATATGCAACTTACTCCTATAAATATGAGGTCGATATATATTCATTGTTTAAGAATTGATTTGAATATTTGAACAAAATATAGCTGTTAAAACCTGTATCTCTTGATAATGCAAAAATTTCTATCAAAATGTGATTTTTTTTATTCTTCGCTCTTCGCTCGCTCGATAATTTTCCTGTTTAAAAAAAAAAAAAATTCGCTCGCCTCTTCAATTTTTTTTCAGACAAATCCGTAGACCAACAGATCAATTTGGAGTGGCCTAAAGACATTTTTAATAAGTTGGCACAAATTGTACCCTTTGTGTGACAGTCTGTTGCGTCAGAAATTGCCAATCTACTTTCAAGGTCATAATAATATGAGGTATCAATACAAAACATGTATTTGACAATTTATTGAGATCTTTAAACGTATAAATATATGTACATCATGTGAGAACATATACTCTACTGCTTGCCCTTTTGTGGACGCATTGGTTATGCTAGTGGTTTTGTACATCATTGGTTAGCTTAATTGCATTGCAATACCAATTCTTATGTACATATCTATCCGTCCAGTCCAATAGTTGAGTACATGGTATCTTGGAGTGCGATCTTCATGACACATACAAACATGGGATTGAACCCGTGATCTCACCACGTGGCATCAAATCCTTTGCCCTACGGCAACCTAAGATATCCATTGATGTTGCAGGCGCGCCCAGAAGATCTCCAAATAGAGACATTCTCAACAACGTCAGCAGCGCACACAATGAAAACGTTACTTTGGTATTTTACACCATCGCCTATTCAACGCCACAATTTTCTTAGCACAAGTGTGCTCCAACCTGTACACAAATTACCGATGGAATGAAGAATAAGATTGTTTCTGAGGACTTGGTATCGAATCTAACCGTACTCAACATTCAGCAGTCTGACTATGGAAGCTATCAAGTTGGCGTCTGTAACACCATTGGTACAGCCTGGGTCGAGCATTATAACATCCTTCGTCAAGTTAATCAAATTCCCTCGCAGTTTTTACTTCCCTTAGAATGTTTAGTGTAGGCACTGACTGCGTTAACAAGTAATTTCCTACATGATCCGGAAGGATTGTTAGCTTCGTTACTTTTTCATGTGACATGCAAATCCATGTCAAAGTGCTTTCATAACGGATCTGTTCAAATATGATTTACAGTCAGAAATGATAAATAAGATAAAACATACGGACGTTAAATCATACAAAATGGCAATACATTTTCAATCGACCATCATAACGCGCTTAGCAATGAAGGCAGGGATTTGTTAGTGCTCTGCTTGGAATGCGTCGAATCTCTGGGCGAATGTTTATGGCACTTGAGTAACATTTGAAACATAATATTTGCTATTAACGTGAATATCAATTATACAAAATATAAACAACAGTTACATACATCCCTTTTAATATGTTGTGATAATGGTGCTCACATCCAAGGAACATTTATTATTTATATTGTTTATATATTACAACTACTTGTACATGACGGCGAATTTTAATTTGTATTATGATTATAGTTTATGTTATGTTTTTACATTAGAAAAGGTTTCATATATTACAGCTAAACCGAGCGTGCCGGGATACTTCCATTACACACAACACTTGCAAAATCAAACAACAGTGACTTTTTACTGGCTACCTGGAGACAACGGAGGATCTGTGCAGACATTTATTATCGAATACAAAACAACTGGCTCGCAAGTATGGGAGCAACTTTCTGTTGTGGAGAACACATCAACGCCACTGATGAATGTCAGCGTTGACAACCTAAGCACTGGAACGGAATATCAAGCAAGGATATTTGCGAGAAACAAGTTTGGAGCATCATATGCTACTGACACAATAACCTTTTTAACACCAGGTAAATAATATCGTGTCATAAAAAATGTTTGTAACACAACTTGCGATAAATAACGCACGTGTTGAATAAAATAAAACATAAACACCTTAGAAAAACGAATTATAAGTCATCGCGCACTTCCTGTTTCAGCCAGCACCACAAGAGCCACTCATCAATCGCTGTCCCAGGTTGGGTGTATTGTTGGGGCAGTTGTGCCGGGGATTTTGCTTGTTGGCTTCATTTCGGTTCTTATTTTCTTGCGTCTTACTAACCACATCCACTTCACGAAGAAAGGTTTGTTTCCAAATATTGCAATATTTCTGGTATTCAAGTAAGGTGCATGTCATGTAAGCAAAAAGTTTCGTTGTTTATTTGTGCATGTAAATAACCTTATTTAATGTATTCATGAACTATTGTCCGTTTATTTCAATTCATATAAAAAACAACTTATTCAAGGAAAAGTAAGCCATCAGGCAGTTAACGAAGATGTAAGCAACATAATCGAAATAGCAAACCATCAGTAACCTCTTGTAATGTTGATGACTTTTCTTATAAAAGATTATAACTGCATTTGTCATTATAGTTATGAAGTTAAGAGGGTTAGACCTTATAAATATTGTATCATGCTCGTAGGGTGATTGTTACTGTATTATTAAGTAATACTTAAATCATTTTTTCCATACTGGTTTGTATTTTTCGGACAATAGTATTTACCGGTTTAAAATATTTGTATTTCGTAACCGCTTTTTTGAATATGTCATTCCATTCAAAGAAATAAAATTAATATCAAGGCAGTCTTAATGGTATTCAACAAAGCAAACGCTTTTATGCTGGTAGTCTAAAACGTATGCGACTGTCGTCTGTGCTAATGTTATGTATGGCGCATCTGCAACACAATCCGAATTCAGCGCTCATGTTTCAGGATGTATTTGAACGTTCTTCTGAAATTGAAGATTTATAATATTTTGTCCTGATTATGTTTTATATATGTTTACATACAATGTCCACAGATCATAAATTTCTATTCTTATACTTACTAAATTTAGTAATAAAGCATTACTTTATTTAATTTGCGATTCACAAAACGTCTTAAAACACTTTAGTCAACGTGCAAAAGACGGTGTTTGAAGTTCCCCACATGCTAGTGATACTGTTTTCTTAATATTCGCAAACATCAAAGAACAGGATGCTTATTGTAAAACTTTCTCCGTTGAAATCGAGCAGTTATTCAAACAATTCCGAAATTAATGCAAATTTCGTCCGGAATATACTCGCCAAACAGTAATCGTACATTAATTATCACATAGATTTCAACAAACTCACTCAATGTACGAGTTAATATTAACAGGTGTCCACGAAGGATTGGCATCTGCTTCTACGTATGTATTGCTTTATTATTTATAATGTTGTCATCGTAACAAAACAGCAGTATTGATATCTTTTTAGTATTGTACACAGATTCAAGTCTAGAAACGTGAAGTTTTTTTATTCGAATGTCTTTCACTTTGTACAATTCGTGTATGTTTAGTTCACTAAGCAATCAATTCACACAGATTCAATACGATCTTCATAAAGACGTCAATGTATATGTCTAAGCGGATGTTTATGTTAATGCAATGCTTTTGCCTGGAGTGTTTTATTTAAAAACGTCGCACTGTTGTTTTAAAGGTTTCTATAGATTTGTGTTACTAATCTTCTTTGTTTTGGAGAATTTTTGAAAAAATGTTTTTTACATAACAGTTTTTGTTAATGTTACAAAAAAGTGAAACAATGAAAACGCAGTCCATTATACATTTTTTTACATTCTGAGTTCTTAAATTAGCTGTAATTCAGTATGTCGATGTACATGTTCTTACAAAACCCAGGTTACGAGAAAGATGATGATTTGTTACATTAAACCATCTGTCTTTTCATATCTCACTATATATAATAGATTATGTAAATGATACGTGTGTTTACAACAATACACCGACGTGTAAGAGAGCAGATATTTATCATTGAATAAATTCTTTTTTAGATGCAAAAAAATAAGATTGAAAATATTCATTTTATAAGAAGTAGAGAAGGGTGTAATTGCACTGAGAATATTTAAAAAAAGTTAATTTATGTTCCATAATAAGATCCAACACAGCCGCTGCAAACGATCCGGCAAACGTCACAATGGCCCACTACGAGGCTCTTAGTGAGTACATATATAGAATAGTCATAACATATGCATAAATAGAATAGTCATGACATATACATATATAGAATAGTCAAAACATGTATATGTATATAGAATAGTCACAACATATACATATATAGAATAGTCATAACATATAGATATATAGAATAGTCATAACATATACATATAAAGAGTAGTCATAACATATACATATATAGAATAGTCATAACATATACATATATAGAATAGTCATAACATATACATATATAGAATAGTCATAACATATACATATATAGAATAGTCATAACATAAACATATATAGAATAGTCATAACATATACACATATATATATAGAATAGATATAACATATACATATAAAGAATATTCATAATGTATACATATATAGAATAGTCATAACATATACATGTATAGAAAAGTCATTACATATACATAAATAGAATAGACATAACGTTTACATATATATAATAGTCATAAAATATACATATATAGATTAGTCATAACATATACATTTTGATGGTCTCTCAGACATTGACTCATAACATATTTAAATAACTAATACTTATTTCTTATTGCATGTCACGTTGTGTGATATTTTTAATGGAAGCGCTGATCAGTCTCTTTAATCTTAAGATTTTTAAGATATTGATATAAATCATCATGTGTTAGGTGTTTTGTTTTATATCGTCATGACAATATTCTTCATACGTTATTATCATAGTCAGAACTATTTTCTATCTTTTAAGCACCTGGCCAAAGGTGAGTGCATTGCTAACCTTTCTTATATATAAATAGTATTTTATAATTACAAACTAAGTAAAGTTATTGATTTTAGAATTATAGTTTGACTGACATTTTTGAGCTACGCATGACAGGATAATTGCAACTTATGGTAAGCTAGTGTATCTTTTTTTCTATTCAAGACACTTTCATAATATATGCATTAATTTTGAAATATATGTTTGTATAAATACTTACAATATATCATTCACATAATGAAAATGAATATTTTTTACATGAATACGTGATAGTTTGTTTTATTTGAACAGAAGAGATTTATTAACAATGTTGTATATAGCATCCAGAAATTCTTCTCTTGCTTTCTTAACGTTTTTTTTTAGATCCACTAGTGTATATTCGTCACTTCAAAACCCAACGTCAACTGAGAACAGATTCGCACAAAGTACGACATTAGGGACAAATGAAATAGAGCTGCAAGGTAAATTGTATCTCTTCCCTATGGCAGATAAACGTGTTAAGCTGTACGTATGGCATATTCATGTTTTCTGTTTGTAAAATATATGTGCATATGTGAAATTAAAGTATGCATTAGCAAAACTAGTTATGAAACTGTGTTGTTCATCACACATATTCCTTTATTTTCTCTCGCATTGGTTTGTGTATTTATGCTACTTGTCGGTTTTTTGTATCGTCTATTCACGATCTTTTATTTTATTACAAATAGGTTAATTTAAATGGCTTAAGGTATAAATGTGTTAAATGCAAAAGGCGATTAAAGCTTTCCAGTGAGCGAGCCATTTTAATAATAAATATATTTACCCTGTAAATAAATCTTTTAAGCCTGTTTTGTTCCCAGAACAGTCAGCGTATCAGAATCTAAGACATACTTGACCCGAAGGAGGAACCGATAAACGTCGAAGCAAAGTTAAGCGGGCAGTTTAACGTTCTTCGAAGTCTGTCTCATAGGAAATTATCCGTGGCTGAAAATGCATGATGACGTGAGCATTTGATTGAATGTCATGGATTTAAAAGTGCTTCAACGATGTTCAGACATTCTGAGTAATTATGTAAAAGCGTATATGCACGAACCTAAATTTTTTTATGCAGATGGGATTGGCAGATACCATAATGTTAATATTATATTAACAAAGCTATGTCTAAAAACGGACATGTCACATATTTCAGTGGTTTACCTATAACAAAAATTTGAATGTTGGTAAATGTTTTTAAAAAAGTGGCGTATATGTGTTAAATATATCTACCTTATTGTATGAACCGTATGTTCGAAGTCATTGTGCTATGTAATTACATCATTTCCTTTAAAGATTTTCTTAATGTCAGGTTTTTCTTAAGCTCAAATGTTATTCATTAATGCTAATTAATAGTAAGTCCGAGTTACGTCTACAAAGTAAACATAGGTATGTTTTTCTGTTGCTTTTTCGGATTTCAATCCTAAGAGTGAATCCACGTGTACATACTGTATTGAATATTAGAAAGTAGTGTGTATTTTTATAACTTAGAATATGATTTCATGTATTGTAAATACTTGTATTAATATCGGATTGCTGTAAACAGTATATATACTAGCCTTTGCAGTCATATATAATGTGTGTAAGCGTATGACATGTCTAAAAATCGACATTGTATTATGCAAATAATTCTTCCTTGTTTACTACCCAATGTAAAGAACTTCGAAATATACTTCATTCTCATAAATTATTTTTTAATGAAATGCTCATTGTAATATTTATAAAACCATATATTAAAAAGCTATACTTAACTTGTTACACTTAATAATCACAAATACTTATTATCGCTCACTATTAATTATATTATTATAATAAAAGAATAAAATACATGTTTATTATTATTAAATTTGGTTCGAAATAAAAAAGAATACCACACGTTATACATATGATCACTCATCCCACGTGCATGTTCGACTGTTGTGCATTTTAAGGAGCTTATATTGACATGTTCATCTTGCTTTCGAATACAAATATGGGCTCCCATTTTATGTAAATATCAACTTATTGGGCCAAACACGCGCATTCAAAAAAAACGGCTAAAACAACAAATAACGTATAAATCCACGGAAAATTTTATTTAAAATCAAACTTGGAGCTGCAGTGTTGATTTCTTAACCCAACTACTTCTAATCAAAGAGAAAATATTATGGGTATAAGACTTCGTAAAGGTAAACAATATGCGAAGATTAAAGTAAAACATACAAAAAGAGTTTGCTTTCGTTGCATTACCGTGAATTTATTTTCTCAGTAAAGTGGGTGCGAGTAAATATATGTAATTTGCTTACTTTACTGCAGAAAGCAACACATTGTGTCAAAACGTATTGTCTTATGACATCATGTGAGAACTTGAAGGCCTCCATGGCCCTATT
This sequence comes from Dreissena polymorpha, assembly GCF_020536995.1. NCBI lineage: Eukaryota > Metazoa > Mollusca > Bivalvia > Myida > Dreissenidae > Dreissena > Dreissena polymorpha. The sequence goes on along the minus strand of NC_068369.1, from coordinate 20,469,923 downwards.
GGATTTTGGAAGTGCTAGATTCAATCGTAAGTTTTAAAACCTTATTGTAACGATCATTTATAAAACATGCTAATTCTGTTTCATGTTAATGACAACTTGATGCGGGTGAGCCACATAGAGAACTATAAACTGAAGTGGGAACTTTCATCACGTAGTGTAATTTAGAGTAAATAGAGTAAATTAAGTCCTTTCTCGTTTTGTCCATGCGAGACTGCCTTCCTGTTTTCTTCTTTAAGTGAAACATGCACTGCTTCATATGTTTTGATATGTTCACCATTATTTCGTCTGACTCCCGTCACCGTTGCAACCATCTCATCCAAACTCAATTTAACGTTGATCTGATTTTTATAAGTTATCCAACTTATAGAGCTAATCTGTGATCTAGTGGTAACACATTGGTGCAAAACTTGCGGGTCGCGGGTTCGATCCCTGACTCAACTCTAACCTGCAACCGGCGAGTCGTCTTTCACACGAGACGATAAACAAAGAAGCGCAGCATACGTTAATTGACACTTCTCACGCCAATAAAAAAACGGTCGTTTCGTTACGGGGTGTATTCTGTAAATTGCATTATCCCACGTAACCCCATTACATAGCATGATGTGTGGGATGGCCTTTCCGGAAGAATCCCGCTTCACTCAATACAAAATAATACAGACACATACAGCCCTAGAGCCCACCACAACCCCGGCACGTAAAAGCATACTTCATCAGTTGATGTATATATCATTCACAAATCACAGTTTGTGATTCAACTTAATTTTATTAAAATCATTTTACAAACAACAATATCATAGATTGCACACAAATCAAACTATATGTGAATACCAAGCAATTGAACGACAAGTTTTAACAAATTGTGGCTACTATTGATAATAACCTTTTGGTAACTTGCACGTGTATATATAACATGATTGACAAATATCAAATGTATTTTAAACTTATGTTAACATTTCTGTTGTTTCATGTTTCAGTCCAGTAAATTGCCGCACAATCAGTGCAATATGCAATCATTTCATTATAAATTTTAATTTAAAAGACTTGCATATTTCTTCTGCGCGTATGTCTCGCTTTTGAGATCGTCGTTAACAGGTAATTTGTGAACACTCAAGTGGCAACATGCAATGCATAATCTGCATGAAACGTTGTCCCAAAATTTTTCAATATGATAGCACGGCCAAATTTAGAACTGATTCACTTGAAATTAAAGCTAATCCATAAATCAAATAATAGAAACGCCTGTGACCACTCTAAACTGTATACTTTTTTAAAATTTTCATAAAACTTGCTATGACATGTGTTGCAATTATGTATAGGTTGAGTTTGAAAACATTTCCAATCATTTACAAAAAACATGGCCGCCAGGTGAATAGGCCGTTTTCCTTTTATGGTTATTGTGAATCCTTTTGATTTCCATGGAATTCACATTTTTGTCAAACGTCATCAGAATATGTGTTCTTATGATATCTACGCTTAGCTAAAAATGACTTCGGTCCGTTTAGAAACATAGCCGCCAGGAGGGCGCGGGGGTGGTCGGGAAATAATATATCAATATTGCAACATGGTGAACATTCCAGAAGTCTCATTTTGTATCAAATGTTCATGGACTTGCTCAGCGCAACTATTCTGATGAAATTTTCGCCACAATAAAACTGGTTCTGGTCCGTTTGAAACTAAAATCCATATCTTCAAGGAGGCGGGGCGGTTTTAAATGGTTCAGTTGAAACATTTTGTGAACACTAACACAGCAATTATGAGGCACAGTCCAAATTAGTTAGATTATGTACCTACACATAATAAATGTACTTATGTGTAGGTACATAATCTAACTTATATAATCTGCATACATGGTGAGGGAGTCATTAGACTTGTATTTCTTCCTCGAATATTGCGAGGAGCAGCATTTATATGACCCCTATTAAATCTCTACGTTGTTTAATATGAAGTCCCTTGTCGTGTGTTTGATTGGGCCCATAACTGCTGGAAGCTGAACATATAAACGAGACTATTAATTATTGTGGTTATGTATCTACATAATTGTATACATCGCAAACGAAATTTCTGAAGTATGTGCTGAGGAGGGTGTGGAAAGTTTACATTGGAGTAACTCTGTCGGTCGGTCTTTTACGCATACAACTCTATAAGGTTTATGGACCAAACTACCCCCACATTTCTAAAGCCGTTGAATTGAAACTTAAATTCTTAAAAGATACGTCGATGGTTTTCGATAAACAAAGAAGAGAATCAATTTTGGGCTATTATGCATTAATTATGGGCGGAGACTGATGTTTATTAAAAAGTTCAGAAAAAACTCCAGATTTAAGTACAGCGCATATATACTGTTGGCCGTGGGTTATTCGACAACAAACTATAATATAAAAATATCATTTCTTAATTATATAATGAAGTGCAAGACATAATTTTAATACGAAGTTATCCGCTTATTTATGAGTTATGTGCCTTGAACTGTGCCATGTTCATGGCTGCTAGGCATATTCCAATGCTTGCGGGCTTATATTTAGTCACGTTTGTTACAATTCTCTTGTTGTTTTACACCCCAAAAATACATTACCAGTAGAAACAGGATCCATTAGCGGAAGCGATTCACTTTAACATACCTACTTAATGGTGTGGGTGCGCGCTAGCGACTTGTTCCAAAAAAACTGTATTATTCCTAATCACAAGATTACCATGTTAATAGATGTTTGAGAAGATGAATTTTCAGTATGTGTCTACGGCAGTATATGTAAAAGCTTCCTTGGTGTTCAGTGTTTTTTTTAGTTGTGAACTGGTCATTTTTTTATTTAATAAGTCTTCTCAATATGAAACAAACAGGTCACTTTAACACAATTAACGTCACAGTGTATTTCAAGGTGTTCACATATTATATTTCCAATACAATACATGTACATGTGCATGTGTAGGTAATAAATAAACAATTTAGTAAATGCAACATTTGGAGAAACTAAAGGAAATCTAATACTCAAGGAAATCTAATCCTTAATCTGATTCCGAAACAATACATATATTTTTACAGATGTAGATCTGCCAAAAAAGGTATAAAATAATTAATAAAATGTGAGACTTAAAATTACTTATGTTTTTTGTTTAGCGACCACATATATTGTTTAAACATATCGACGATTTGAACATAAAAATAATTGACCTGGTGCTACAAAATAATCAGAACGCAATGATCGTGTAATGAAATGACTATTTTATTTGACATGGATACACGACACGATAAGCAATTTCGATCATCCCTGTAAGTTGCATAACATTTACGACTTTATTACCAGTAAAAGTAAGAATGTAGTGATGCATTTATATATGCTTAACAAAATATAATATAAACTTTTGTATTGCACATCTGATGATGCTTATATTTACTGATAAAGTATATAATGCTTTTGTAAAATTTTATTTTATACGGTAAGTTTATGCTGGCACTCATAGATATGCCGCTCAAGTCTGACAATTGTTTTCGCAAAGTCTATATGTACATAATTAATTTCATATACGGTACTAGTGCCAAAAATTAACAAAATTAAGTTTACTACCGCATGCTACTTTGCTTAGAACACAAATATTATATCAATAAACATACGTGGCATTAACCAACTAGTCTATAACTTACGTCCTTCATTTATAAAATCTGCTAAAATATGATGTTTTACGTATGCGTGTAATCCACTTTAATGTACTACTATTTTTGTTGCATTCTTTGCTTGCATAAGAAAATTTTACTTTACTTCTACAGAAATTTGTACGGACTTATACGGTCTCGGTGATTGTTTTATGCATGTACCACTTTATTATATTATAGAGAACCAATAAGACATTTACATAGATATTTTATGGCGAGTCAACTCGGGCAGATGCACGACAATGTTCGGGGTGTAGACAACTTGTAGAAACACTTATACCGACAGAGATGTTTTTGCTGATAGTACATTTTTCAAACGTATGTATTTTTATAGAATAGTTAATAAAAAATAATCATGATTTTCGTATTGAAAAATATAAGCACATTACGACTTGACAAGTGTGCTTGGGTTGCTTTCGCGTGTATGCGTGCATTTATATGTGCGTGTGAAAGTGCACGATATTAGTGTATGATTTTGCGGGTTTTTTTTGCGTTCACGTTTGCATGCGTCTTATAATTGCGCCAGTGTGTATTTCAAAGCGTCGTTGTGCGACGACTTGCGATGCGAAGAGCACCAATTTAACTAGGAGTGGATAATGAATCGGAAGAGGCTTCAAAATTGTTTTACAACACTGACGCAACTGTACCATTTATGCACACTTAACACCAATTACATAGAAAATTTAACGAGAACAAGGAAGATTTCTTTGAAGAATTACTAAAAGTATATCGAACTACGTAGACAATTATCTGCCGATTATGGTTGAATAAACACTTTTGACGTTGGTTTAATCAGTTCATAATCAAGTTCATATGTTATATGAACTACTGAACTACTAACAATGATATGCTAGGTGGGGTAAAACCGTGGAATAGCAATGGGTGCACAATGAGCACGAGCCACTTCAAACTGGTTCATACTTATTGGATTTCAATACAGAAACCAGATTTTGAAAATTGCTCAGGTGCACAAACTTAATACATTCTACTACATGAGCACATATTTAAGCTGCTTTGTGTTATCGCATTGATCATTCAAATAATGGAGATCGCTTGTACTGTGTGTTTTACTTCCTGGTTGTAACGAAACCAAAATGGAGGCTTGTATGTTTATGAATGTGTATAAATTTGCTTTCATTTTACCGTGGATAAATTATTATACATGTAAGTATTTTCCAAAACTTTAACTACGTTCATGTTGGTGGATTATGTTAAAGACACATCGAACAAAACATATTGTTTACCAAAATATAATTTGAATATGTTAATTGTAATCACCATTGCAACAAAAACAGAGTTATTCAAAGCGTTTATAAGACGATTACGGAAGAAGGCGGCTTTCAATTGTTTAAAAAGAAATGCACATTAAGTATAAATTACAAAGTTTATTGTACTTACAAATGATAAAACATGAAAATGACTTATTAATAAGTCATTATTACACTTAAAAACGTTTGCCTCAATAGTGTGTGTGTTGAAATGATTTGAAAGTTAATTGGCTATTCAAGGTATTTTGATATAATAGAAGGTAATGATTTTTATCAAAGGGCTTATCTTTGTCACGAAGTAATTAAGTTCAAATAAAACATACACCAGGGGTCTAACTAGCATCAGCTCAATGATATATCTCTGTATGTTTAAACGACACAAATTGTGGCCCAGTTTCAATTACGCGTTAAAAACCATATCGCAGAATTGCAGGGTCAGTACTCGTTCACTAAAGCATCTGGGGAGTATATAATTGACTATCAATGAACACAGTTTTGCTTTCAATATGAGAAAACAAACATAACCGAAATAGTATAGTGTCACGATATGAGGAAAATCGTTTAATTATCCAACCACAAATGTTTGTCGTACTCGGTCAGCACGTCTGGGAATCGTTCCTGAACGTCTGGATAGGCTGCCCTTATTTACCAGTTTGCTATTTTGAATTAAATTTTGTATCGAAAAGCATTTTGCTAAAATGTGCCATTGACAATTCACATTGAGATTTTTAATGACCCTCGTCATGCGAAAATGGGTCTTATTCAATATGCGCCCATTATATATATATAGCCCACTCAGCCTGCGCATCTCTTAGTATGGTCAGGAGATACATAATGAGACCATCACACATTGAGTGATTTTATAGGGAACAATAAATGAACAGGTTGGGCTTAAGATACGCTGGCCGAAACGCAAGCCAACAACTAAAAAGTCCACTGCGTGTTACGTTATTATCACGTAACACATTTCTCCTTAAAAGTCACAGGGGCAGGTCAGCCAATAGATGCATTCGCGAAGACACAGCAAGACTTCTAAATGCACTCTAAAAAACACATACGCGTGTGCAGATGAGGTTGTTAGTTATCCATCCTTAAATAACAGGGGGGGAAACGGGAAAAAACAATACTACTTTACTAACTGATCAATAAAACCATTATTTCATTGTATAAAGCAAAAAAATGTTTTATTTTAATATGCATATAAATTCGATTTCATTATTGTTTCATAATGATAAGTTAAAAGCAGTTCAATGGGAAAATTCTTGACAATCGGAAATAATTTATCCATATTCGCTAAAAGTCAATAGAAAACAACAAAACTGTTTTAATCATTTTCGATATTATTGTGTGTGATATTTGTTTAAATAATACTTCGCATTTTGACTCGGCACTCGGTCGCTAAATCGTCCGGGGAAGACTTAATGTACTATCGATAAACATTGGTAACACGTGATTGCTTTCAATATGAGATAACCAAAACTTCCGAAATAATATAGTTTCGTGATAACACGGAAATCGTTTCATTATGTAACCACCAATGTTTGCCGTACTCGTTCAGTCGGTATGGAAATTGTTCTTGAAAGACTGAATAGGCTGCCGAAATTTGCCAGTTTGCTATAAATAATACAGTTTGACTTCAATTTTCTATCGAAAAGTATTGTGCGTATATGTTCCATTTGTAAGAAACAAAGATATTTTATAGACCCAAGTCATGCGAAAATGGGTCTTATGCCATATGCGGCTAGCGTAGCTATGGTCCAGCCTGCGCATTTCGCAGTAGGTCAGGAGATACCTAATGAGACCACGAAACCTTGCGTGATTTATAGCGGACAGCGCAACTCCTTACCAAACTGCGCAACTGCGCAGACAGGGCTTTAGCTACGCTAGCCAACGCGCCATAAGATACATTTTCGCATGACGCAACTCGAAAAGTATAATTTGAATGTGTTGAAAGAAAACTGCGTGCAACTCAAATATTCGAATACCATAGACTTTGATGGTGCACAAATAAACGCATAATAAGAAATATGAAGATACAAACGATGTGATCTTCCGTAGTCTATTTTTTATTTACGAACAATGTTGTTTGAATACACGTGCAATTAATAACACACATTTCGTGCAGTGAATATGCGACTAACAAGTGACAAAAAACAACAACAACAATTGAAACCTCTTTGTTTAATTATTTAAAACGTATTTTCTAATTATATTTTAAAGTCAGGATATTATATTTTAGCGTTTCCGATCGACAAAATCGCAAATGGCGATTGAATATGTCAGCTTGCGATTCAGGTTGAAAATGTAAAAGAAAAGGGCGATTGTCAAAAAAATCAAGGTTACTCGATGCATTTAATAGTATTCCCTAGTTTAAAAGAGCTCGATCAGCAGCTGGAGCGTGCACGTCGCGACCTGGGCGAGAATCACCAAGATTTTTTGGAGACTCCGACAAATCGCAAAGAGGAATGGTAATTTTGGGTATGTGGATAGTGGTTTCACTTCATCGTCTGAGGAGGGTAAGATAGGGGAACTTCTTCGGACGACTCTGTGAATCAAGCGAGTACCATCATCCCTCGACCCGGACCTTCCTTTCCGCTGACTTCGCTGACTTCCAGAACTTGGAAGGATCGCCAAGCGGAATGGTAATTGTCCGTAGGTAGATGTTGGTTTAACTACATCGCCGGAAGAGAGACGGGAGCAGTGGAGGTGGCAGCGTATAGGGCGGACGGGGCGGACCTTGGGCAGAGAAACAGGCCAGGATTTCGCGGGAGTAGCCCTATGAAGATAATGGAAGTGTCCCAGGACCGCGGTACTCAGTACGCTCAACGTGCTGGGGAAACCGTTTTGGGGTTCGGGTCGACGGCTTGTGGCGTCTAGAGAGGCCATAAAAGCGGCGTTGCGGTAAAGGAGGGCGAAGAAGGTCTTTTTTTTCAGCGATCCCTTGGCGAAGTTACCTTGTCCTTTTAAGGGCAACTCGACATAAATTGTCTTAAAATTGTCTACCCGTGCACAATAAGGTCTCATTGGACACAGTACACTCGTCTATTTAGATCAAAATTATGGCGACTATTATTTTTGATTGGCGGCGGTCAGTGAAGTAAGCGTTTACCGCAGATTGTTTAACAAATAATTACAGCTTTACCATTTACGTAAGATAAAACGGAAATTAATACAGTACATTAAAGACAAATGTCGGGCATCATCATCACACATATTAACTATAAACAATAGATTCTTTTGACAAATTAAAAGCAAATGCTGAGCAATTGAATCCCTATGGCGAGTAAGTTGTGAAAACAACAACCTTTATAGAATTAACGCGATTGCAATTTAATTTCAGTACATGTTTCGTCTGTCAAGTTCTATGCATGAAAAGAATGCGTGTTGTAACAGACCAGGTGCTGTAACTAAATATAGACGTGCAATTCAGTACATGTAGTATTTTATGATGAAAAATTTAAATCAGAATAAATGCACGCGATAAGAAAGTTTTGATCCATTAAAACTTTAGAAAAGTACTTAAATTTACGTCTTAAAGGGTGTTGCTGCAGTTTTGCTGATTTGTTTCCATCTAATAGATTTTGTCCAAAATTAAGATTTAAGATAAATATACAAAAGCTATATGAAAAATGAAATAAAAACGTATCGTCACCGGCCTTGTTTTGATTTTATTAACCATTATATTACATGTACTTTTTCAATAAAACTGAAAAATCACTAATTGCGTAAAAATAACTAATAACTTATGAAATTGGAAACATGTAGATATTATATAAGCTAAGATACATCATATACCATTTAATTCAATCACACACTACCGATAAAATGGAGTACACAAGTTTAATTTTAAGATTTTTTTTTATTTCACCCCAAAAACGTCATTTTTTTACTGTTGTAACCACAAAAATGAAATTTAAAAAAAATCTGTCAAATAGAATTCTGCCAAACTGCTCAAATATGTTCATCTACGTTTTGTCATCATAAAACACAAATAAAAAAGGGAGTCACCTCACTTTTAACAAAGATTTTTTGTTTTAAAATCCCTACCCTCTACGTCAAATTTCATAAAATGCATCAATTAGGCAAAACCCAAGTAACGGTACATAGATTGTTAGAAATATGCATAAACATTAGAAATAGTTTACAATCTTAACTGGGATCAAAATGCTTACTAAAAGACATTAATAAAAAACAATATTTAATCACAAACATAAGACCATACAGTATCAAACTCGACCTTAATCATTAATAACTTACATGTACTTGTTCACATATTTCGGCATGTTTTAAAGTTTGTGATTACATGCTTAAAATTGATTAATTTAAACAACATGACTTAAGAGCTCCAGTATAAAACAAGAACGAAATTAAAGAAAGAAAAAAATGTAAAAAAAAAGTTAACCCCACCTGGGATCGAACAACTGACAATTGTATTATGCACCAACTCGGTCATTTCTGATGATACTGATAACAAAAATATAGGGTTGTGATAATAGCATCATCGGTGTTGCTATAAATATATCATCGGTTAAATAAACTGCCGCAACACCCCTTAAGGTAACGCACCCGTAATGATTTCTCGCGATTTTCTTTTCATAGATCAAAGGGCCTTTTTACCTGTTTACTTATGGATATCTAATTTAAGTAGCCACTAATGTGGCGTTGCCGTGGTTGAGTGGTTAAGGCGATGGGCCAGCAATGTTTTGGGATTTTCCCGCGCAGGTTTGAATCCTGCCGACAACTCATACTTTTTGCGTCGCGTTTTATTTCTTGACTTACGTAATTTGATTTAATATAGCATATAAGCTATGTTTATTGTTAAATATGTTGCAAGTTTTATGCAGATTCTTCAATTTTTTAAATTAAAACACTGTTATGGCTAAATTGGGTGATTTACTGCTAAAAATAGGAATCATGCATGTTGGATTTTTTTTATTTTTATTTAAAAAAGTAAATGGTAAATCTGTCTAGTTCTTGGTATTTTTGCTGTATATAGTGTATCTATAAAAACTAAGTTCAAAATATTACTTAGATGATACCATTTTTTATGAAACTTTGTTTTTAACATACCCAATTTCTACTTGGCTGAAACCACTTACATTTCATGGCGCTCTTCCATAGATAACTAGTTATAAAAAGTAAATTCCTGTAAAAGAATACTTATTTCATCATGTTTAAGCTTAAAACACCTTTACTGAATCTGTACACACCAACTGCATGCCCATATTTGGAATTCTGGATAAATTATGGAATTTTTTTTCATACATTTTTTTTAATTCAATATAAGACATACAATGTATACATGTATATGATCATAAAACAAAGTGGTACCATGTAGCAGCAATCATGTTCAGACATGTTATACTAAATATGCTAGTATATATACTTTTTTGACCTTGTGGTTTCCTTAAGTTTAAAAAAAGGGTTTAGATGTATTTTTTCTTTGTTTCTTTGTGATAGGTGTTTTTAAAAAGAAAAGAAAAGAAAAATCAACAGAATAGATTTTAATAAGGATGAGTTGCATAAAGATGATAGGAAGCATACTGAACTTGTTTATGAAAGTTAAATGTGTTTCCATTTTTGTTCAAATATATGAAGTGTATCATTGTTTAGGGCTATTTCTTTTTCAATTTGAATCTTCAGTTTTAAATAATTGATAAAACAGTTCATTGTAGGTATTTGTTTTCTGTATTTCATGCTGAATATAAAATATTTCATAAAAATAATTATGTAATTCACGGCGTTATTAACCTCTTTTATTTTGAAGGTATTTACCCCTAAACTGATGTCTAAGAGAGATAGTTTAACATTTAATTGTTGTTTCTCTAGAAAGGATGTCAACTGATTCCATAGAGATTGAATATGTTTACACTCCCAGAAAAGGTGTTTTATTGTTTCAATATGTTCACTACACATATCATATAGATAAGTGTTGGACAGGTTGCACTTAAACAGATATTTATTTGAGCTATGATTCTCTGGATGTATTTATATTAAAAATGTCTCAGTGTGCTATCAGTAGTTAATTTATATGACATGACAAATATTTGTTTCCAATTAAATTCTTTTTCTCCAAGAAGGTTTTGCCATTTAGTTTGAGCTTTAGAGATTTCGGCAGGGTTTTTAATTTGAAGTGTGTTTGTTTTGTTTTGTTTTGCAATTATGTTTTCTATGAATGTTTTTGAGTACATGGTGTGTTATTTGTATTGGTAACAGCTTTTATATGTATGGGTATACTTTTGATCAATATGTAGTACAGCAGGAAATTACTTGTTGGTATTCCGGAAATGTAGCATAAGTTATCAAAAGAATAGAAGTCGTTTATTCTGTAGTCGTACAATTGATCTACATATTTTATGTTTCGTTCGAGCCAATGTTTATAGAAAAACGTTTTATTGTTAGTATTTATGTCTTTATTGTTCCATAGAATGATTTTACTGTTTATTTTGGTTTCTATATTATGTGTAACTTTACACCATGCCGATAGAACATTCGATAGAAATATGTTTCTGGTTGAAATTTCATCTAAGATATTACTGTCAATATTACATTCAAAATGTAAGGTGTCACCATATGTTTTAAGAATTTTCTAATAGAATAATTTCCATTTACGCGTATTGGCATTATCTAAATATCTTGTATCTTTGAATTATGGAACTTTCATATACTCAAGGGGTGCAAACAAACTGGACAAAAGCCGAGCGTGGGGGTGGTTTTGAAAAAATCAGTATTTTTTTTAAGCACGGAAAGCCTACCTAAAAATGTGCATGTAGTTCAGTGACATGATACTGAATAAGAAAATAATACATTAGATTATTTTTGGAAAGGTGCCCATTATGGGTGCGCTACCTTAAACATTGCAGTGGATGCTACGTTTATTAAAATATTGGTGACGGGTGGGAGAGTAGAGGAGTAACACTTTAATGTCAGTACATAAAAATGAATAAAAATGAAATGGAAATACATTAAATGAAGCATTTAATGTCAGGCGCAAAATATTTAAAAACAAATAATGTGGTTTGATTGAGAATTAAACATAATGCTCGTTAATACCAATACATTTATTATTAAAATTATGTTGTGGTTCATTTTTTGTTAGGCTCAAAGACTTTTCCTTAGCGCCAGCTTAGATATACGTTGAATTTCTTTTTCATTTTTGTAATCATAAGTGGAGTTTGTTGGAATCCTATATCAAATTATGGGAGATTGTAAATCAATCCTATATAAAATTATGGGAGATTGTAAATCAATGCTATATAAAATTATGGTAGATTGTAAATCAAAGGCATTTTCCTCCTTGATGTGTTTTCAAAATCTCACCACTGTAGACAATTAAAAGTAAATTGCATTGGTTTTATGGATTTATCGCGGACGTTCGACTGGCCTACGTTGAAAAATCGAGCTTCATGTATTGTAACTGTAAGTAAAATTGAATACGTTCAAAGAGCGAACAACTGCAGCGCCTTCAGCGCTTTGATTTTATTGTACAGAATGGAATTCTCTATGACTACTGCGTTCTAAACGAATCACCGAATATTCCGTAAACGTTTTATATTGACAGCACACAAGAAGTCTTTAAACGATCTTCTTTGCTGTCGTGGCTGTATGATGTAACTCATGTAGTTGTAGTAAATAAATACTATTGTTATGTTAATTGTAGCTGCACAGACGACGAGTGCAACACTGTCGGTCCCATCAGGAACAGAAGGTTCTACGTTGACTCTGACTTGTCAGTATTCTGCAGAAGACGCGTTTATATTTGGATGGCTCATAGGATCAACCAGTACTGCATCACAGACTTATGTCGGGCAAGTGTACAATTCATACAACGGTTCATCGTGTGTGCCTGCGTTAACTGTCAACCTCACACTGTATAGCTACAGCTGTTCCAACACATCCAGACATACCATGACAGTGAGGAATCTGACCTCCAGTAACCATGGGGAGATATGGCAGTGTAATGTTTTCCCACTCAGCGGAGGGGTAATATACAGCAAAAATGTTACTATCAGCGTACAAGGTTAGATGGTTATTTATATATGTAGTTTTCTGCATATACGATTGTAATTATAGGGTATGTGCCATTTATTTTATGCTTTCATGACAACAAAACATACTAGCAACGAACAATGTGAACCATGCGACTCTAAATTATGAACACTATCAGTGTTTGGTAAATTTAAAGTTTAATGTACTTTAACAAAAAGGAAGTCATTTAATAATGATGAAGTTTTTAAATGATATTGCAAAAAATCACTAGTATGACTTGAAATACATGTTTACCCAAATGATTCACAACAATATCAATAATATCCATCTCGTGTTGAAATAATTTGAACTAAACAAGAAGACGCACATTTTCACGATTATTAGAATTTTGCATTCGTTGGTTAATAATTGTGAAGTCATTGTAAATTAAGTGAACGCATAGTCTGCTGCAAAGTACATTTCCAGTCGGCCTCTTACTTTCAAACCTATAATAAAAAACGCTTTAAAGTACTAATGGAGGCTGATACCTTCCAGGTTGTGTTGTTTGGCTTGCTGTTTTATACTTTTTTGTTTGTTTGATCTGTTAATAATAATAAAATTGACATGTTTGTGTGAAGTCCCAGTCACAAGCGTAGCCCTCAGTCCTTCAACTGATGTTACAACAGTTAATGTGTCACAGCCTGCCACCTTCGAATGTATAGTTCCCCGTTCAATACCCAGTGCTACAATCGTATGGTACAAGAACAGTTCAGGAGGGATCAGTGACGTAATTCCTTCAACCAGTAACAGTAACGCTCTGAACTCTGATGGTACTGTAAGAACTACTGGTAGACTCACGTTGAGTCCCAGCAAGACAGACAATGGAGTGGTATTGTATTGTAATGCGACCAATGGAGGAACCAGCAGGACGTCACAACAGTTAATTCTTAACGTTCAGTGTAAGTTCAATATCATAACATAAGTGTTTCGTCCGTCGGTAAGTCTGTTTGTCCGTCAGGCCGTGTGTCCGCAACTGTGTTTCTGCTATTTATAAGAAACTAATACTGCTACTGGGATGTTACTTGATATACTTTTAAATGTAAGTGTCAGAATTTTTTACGACCTATTTTTGATTCATCAGATTTTTTAGGTCATGTCACTGTCACTGAAAATAGAACAAAACTTTAAAAAGAAGAACAAATCATTGACTGGGTCATGCAATTCTCAGAACTGATTAATGATCGTGTGGGTAATGTGGACGACTTTTTGGTTTTAACCACAGGTCTAAGGTCAGGCACTCTTAATAAAACAAAACTTAATATTGATATATATTAACAAGTTTTAAGAATAAATATTAAAGAACAGTGATTCAATGACTCTCAATTTGTAACAATTCGGCTACCTACTATTTACATTCATTTACACCACTCTAATTAATTTACTTGCCTACCAAAAGTTAATATCTGTATGTCACTTATTTGTTCATTAGACGTGTCCATATACTTAATGGTCTAACGAGCCTCGATAAAACGGACACCCCACACAGACTACCTTAAAGGGGCCTTTTCACGTTTCGGTAAATTGACAAAATAAAAATTAAAAATTTCAGACTTGATAATTTTCGTTGAAGTTATGATATTTGTGAGGAAACAGTAATACTATACATTTACCATGCTCTAAAATATCCATTATATGCATTTTTTTTGACGATGTAAAAACCTGAAATTTATAAAGCGTTGCAACTCGAAACGATTGAATAATTTGGAGTGTTCTGTTTTTGTCGTTATATTTTGTGATACTACGACGATTGCTTATATACAGTATAAAATTCATCACTCATTGTATGAGCAACAATGGCCGAGTGGTCTAAGCGATATTATTTTACTCCTTTAATTTTATTTTCGTGTGTTTTTTTAACTGGAGCTTTTTAGATCCAATGTTTACATTTATCAACATAAATCATTTAATGACAAACTTCAATACATGCCAAAATCTGTGAAAAGGCTCCTTTAAGTTTTTTTACACCCGCAAGTGGTAGTTTTAGCGATGATTTACTGGATTATTGATGTTCAAAGTGTGTTTATAGTTTAAGATCAGTATTATGATAAAATATTCCTCAATCGTGAATTCTAATTATTCAAACTGTATATTTACAATTATTTAAGTAGCTTCTAATAAGAGAGTTTCTAATGGATGTGCAAAACTGAAAAAGTTGCTTCTTACATTTTTATGAAAAATTTCTTTGTGACAAAATGCAAGCAATACGTATTGTTTGAATATACGTCACAAAATGTAACATTTTTTATCAAGATTGAGTGGATTTGTCGTATTCAATGGCATGACGTAAATGTCAAAAGAAACCTTACATATTTTAAAATTAAAGTAGGTGTACGAAATTCCAATTACACTAGTTGAGTGTTATTTCAAATAAGTATGTATGATTATAAAATAATTAATTTTAGTTTTATGATCTAAATGGATATGGGTTTTTGTATTACTGACTTGACATAGAACTAATTAACTTTTAAGTGTAGGTTTAAACATCAACCTATAAGATACTTTAGGATGCCCACAAGAGCAGGGTATAGATAGCATAGCGTTCTAAATTGATGTTCAATGTAAGTCGAAAATGCTTTTCTTTTGTTCCCTGAAATTGAATAGGGTTAAAAAGTGGTCAACATGTATTATGATATTGTTAAACGGTCAGTTATGAAAGAACTTTAAAGAAACATCTAAATAACATTTAATACCATATCTGTAGATTTTACACGTCGTAAGTACAGATTGATATAATGTAAAAGTATTAAAATTTATGTTATTTTCTGTGAAATAATGATCCTCTTCAAAAAATATATACTGCAGTAGCATTGAATCCGCTGATTTTTGTTTTCATACAACGGTGACCCAAACCTTCTCTTTGGCAAATACTGTTGTTGTTCAGGTACCTATTGTAACTTGATGATCAGGTCAGGTGCGTGGATAGAGAAAGACATTGATTTATTTGTAATTTGAAGACATACATAGACTCAAATATATTGGTTTTTAGCGATAAGAAATTTCAGTGGCTTTTTTTAACTTGCAAACACACATGGGATACTCAGGTGGACTGCATCATAACATTTGGATAAAATGCTTACCGGTATATAGTAATTATATAAATACTCATAATCCTTCGTATCGTATTAATTAACGACAGTTTAATATACTTAAATACAAATACTTTTTTAAATAACTTGTGACACATAACTGTATTATAAAACAATATAATAGCGCACCGAATTCAATTACAACTAAAAGTATATTTACTAAACACAACATTTTTAGGTTACACAAGACATTATATCTGAATTGTCGCATTTACATTGTTATAAAGCAAAAATTACGACTACAACAGTAAACAATTTTCTTGTTTGTTCCATGTTATCAAACTAGCTCTCTGACTGACGCTTTGTTTTTGATTTGTTTCATTGTGTTATACCCAGTATACATCCACTGTTGACGAATGTTAAGATGGTTGCATGATTTGTAGTTCTTAGCTATTGGTTAAGATATTGGAAAAAATATTCGGAGGTGATCCTAATCGATGTCGGATGTAATTTCCTAATATTGGGACGTTCACTTTTATGTTTCGACCTTAATATGATTAAAAATAAAGTGTTACGAACATTCCAAGAGTCGATATTTCATACCTGGTAGTTTAAACATAATTTATTTCACGAACAAACATGGTATACGAGTGCAAAGAATATAAAATTACAACTGAGTCACAAATTTTCCAAAAAAAGGAGTAGAAAGAAAGATCAAGATCTTATAGATCTCATACCAGTACTATTAACGTTTGAGTCATTTATTATGTTATTGCTTTAACTTATACTGCTTATAAAAGACAATTTAAATGCTCATATTTATTGACAACAATGCACAAAAGGATTATGTTTCGTCATTTCAGATAAGTCGACTATTGATCGTTTCGGAATAGTGGGAAATATGGGTAGTTCTGATATCACTGTCAACGAAAACGTGTCCTCCACCATAGCCTGCTATGTGGACAGTAATCCGGGATCTGCAATAACCTTGCTTAAAGATGGTATTCTTATTAAAAAGACTTGGGGCAGCCATGAACTTGAGTCCACATTAAGAAATTACTGCAATGACTCTGGCGTCTACACTTGTACCAGCGTAAATGATTACAACACAGACGGGGCATCTATAAAGAATATATACTATAATGTCCAATGTAAGTTGTATTGAGCTTAGTTGATGTATAATTGGTTTTTTAATCTGCAGACGCCAATGAAGAATACAAATTATTGTTTCACATGTAAGTTTGCGCCAGGCGTTTTTACTAGGTAAACGCGCATTAGTCATTTACAGTAACACCTTTTATCAGAAATATACAAGCAGGGGAACAATTGTCTGATAATGTTTTTTTACGGACAAAAGAGTTTGTGTATTATCAAACTCAGTATAAAGCTCATTGTATTATAGTATTTAGGTCACAATCCTCATAGTTAAATTTTGATTTTTAAATACGTTGGGATAATGATTTTAAAATAGAGTTTTAATTTTCATAACCTTATTTGTACAAGTGCATTGCTTAAAAAGTACGTATACATGTTGTCGATATCCTAAAGTGGTGAAACGATAGTTATATCTTGTTAGAAAATACTTTTGTATTTCACTTTAATATCAAAAGATGATACTCGTGAATAAATAATAAAAGACGAAATAAAACACTTGTGTTTATGATTTGATAAAGCTATAGTACATTCTAAGCTTCAATTCATTTGAAAACGTATATCAATTCAAACGGGGTCAATGGCCTTCTTGAATGATGTCAACTTTCAGTGTACAGGTGCAGTTATAAGTTTAACCCACTACTAAAAAGTAGGAAGGGGGCTCTAAAGTAACTTTGTCGTGTCAGTATGTCGTTCAATGAGTGCTTCGATGAGTCTGCTTGTCCTTTTTAGTAATGACATTTAAAATAAGTACAAATTGTACCCTTTGTGTGACGGTCTGTTGCGTCAAAAATGACTGACTAGTGTCAAGGTCATTATAATATGAGATATCAATAAAAAAAAACTGTAATTGACAATTTATTGAGAAAGTAACATTTATCTTTAAATATCCTTTCGTGAACGCATTGGTTATGCTAGTGGTTTTGTACAACATAATTATTTAGCGTAATTGCATTGAAATCCCAATTTATCCGCCCAATATATAAGTACATGGAATCTTTGGGTGAGACCTTAAGGGACACTTACAAAAATGAGACTGAACCCGTGAACTCAACATGAGGCATCATATCCTTGCCTTACGGCAACCTAAGATATCCCTTTATGTTGCAGGCGCTCCCAGAAGATCTCCAAATAGAGACATTCTCAAGAACGTCAGCAGCGCAAACAATGAAAACGTTACTTTGGTATTTTACACCATTGCCTATCCCGCACCACAATTTTCTTGGCAAAAGTGTGCTCCAACCTGTACAAAAATTACCGATGGAATGAAGTATAAGATTGTTTCTGAGGACTTGGAATCGAATTTAACCGTACTCAACATTCAGCAGTCTGACTATGGAAGCTATCAAGTTGTCGTCAGTAACACCATTGGGTCAGCCTGGATCGAGCATTATAACATCCTTCGTCAAGGTAATCAAATTCCCTCGCAGTTTTTACTTCCCTTAGAATGTTTAATGTAGACACTGACTGCGTTAACAAGTAATCTCCTACATGATCCGGAAGGATTGTTAGCTTTGTTACTTTTTCATGTGACATGCAAATCCATGTCAAAGTGCCTTCATAACGGATATGATCAAATATGATTTACAGTCAGAAATGATAAATAAGATAAAACATACGGACGTTAAATCATACAAAATGGCAATACATTTTCAATCGACCATCATAACGCGCTTGCATAGCAATGAAGGCAGGGATTTGTTAGTGCTCTGCTTGGAATGCGTCGAATCTCTGGGCGAATGTTTATGGCACTTGAGTAACATTTGAAACATAATATTTGCTATTAACGTGAATATCAATTATACAAAAATAAACAACAGTTGCATACATCCCTTTTACTATGTTGTAATAATGGTGCTCACGTCCAAGGAACACTTATTATTTATATTGTTTATATATCACAAGTACTTGTACATGACGGCGAATTTTAATTTGTATTATGATTATAGTTTATGTTATGTTTTTACATTAGAAAAGGTTTCATATATTACAGTATTGGCATTATCTAAATATCTTGTATCTTTGAATTATGGAACTTTCATATACTCAAGGGGTGCAAACAAACTGGACAAAAGCCGAGCGTGGGGGTGGTTTTGAAAAAATCAGTATTTTTTTTAAGCACGGAAAGCCTACCTAAAAATGTGCATGTAGTTCAGTGACATGATACTGAATAAGAAAATAATACATTAGATTATTTTTGGAAAGGTGCCCATTATGGGTGCGCTACCTTAAACATTGCAGTGGATGCTACGTTTATTAAAATATTGGTGACGGGTGGGAGAGTAGAGGAGTTACACTTTAATGTCAGTACATTAAAATGAATAAAAATGAAATGGAAATACATTAAATGAAGCATTTAATGTCAGGCGCAAAATATTTAAAAACAAATAATGTGGTTTGATTGAGAATTCAACATAATGCTCGTTAATACCAATACATTTATTATTAAAATTATGTTGTGGTTCATTTTTTGTTAGGCTCAAAGACTTTTCCTTAGCGCCAACTTAGATATACGTTGAATTTCTTTTTCATTTTTGTAATCATAAGTGGAGTTTGTTGGAATCCTATATCAAATTATGGGAGATTGTAAATCAATCCTATATAAAATTATGGGAGATTGTAAATCAATGCTATATAAAATTATGGTAGATTGTAAATCAAAGGCATTTTCCTCCTTGATGTGTTTTCAAAATCTCACCACTGTAGACAATTAAAAGTAAATTGCATTGGTTTTATGGATTTATCGCGGACGTTCGATTGGCCTACGTTGAAAAATCGAGCTTCATGTATTGTAACTGTAAGTAAAATTGAATACGTTCAAAGAGCGAACAACTGCAGCGCCTTCAGCGCTTTGATTTTATTGTACAGAATGGAATTCTCTATGACTACTGCGTTCTAAACGAATCACCGAATATTCCGTAAACGTTTTATATCGACAGCACACAAGAAGTCTTTAAACGATCTTCTTTGCTGTCGTGGCTGTATGATGTAACTCATGTAGTTGTAGTAAATAAATACTATTGTTATGTTAATTGTAGCTGCACAGACGACGAGTGCAACACTGTCGGTCCCATCAGGAACAGAAGGTTCTACGTTGACTCTGACTTGTCAGTATTCTGCAGAAGACGCGTTTATATTTGGATGGCTCATAGGATCAACCAGTACTGCATCACAGACTTATGTCGGGCAAGTGTACAATTCATACAACGGTTCATCGTGTGTGCCTGCGTTAACTGTCAACCTCACACTGTATAGCTACAGCTGTTCCAACACATCCAGACATACCATGACAGTGAGGAATCTGACCTCCAGTAACCATGGGGAGATATGGCAGTGTAATGTTTTCCCACTCAGCGGAGGGGTAATATACAGCAAAAATGTTACTATCAGCGTACAAGGTTAGATGGTTATTTATATATGTAGTTTTCTGCATATACGATTGTAATTATAGGGTATGTGCCATTTATTTTATGCTTTCATGACAACAAAACATACTAGCAACGAACAATGTGAACCATGCGACTCTAAATTATGAACACTATCAGTGTTTGGTCAATTAAAAGTTTAATGTACTTTAACAAAAAGGAAGTCATTTAATAATGATGAAGTTTTTAAATGATATTGCAAAAAATCACTAGTATGACTTGAAATACATGTTTACCCAAATGATTCACAACAATATCAATAATATCCATCTCGTGTTGAAATAATTTGAACTAAACAAGAAGACGCACATTTTCACGATTATTAGAATTTTGCATTCGTTGGTTAATAATTGTGAAGTCATTGTAAATTAAGTGAACGCACAGTCTGCTGCAAAGTACATTTCCAGTCGGCCTATTACTTTCAAACCTATAATAAAAAACGCTTTAAAGTACTAATGGAGGCTGATACCTTCCAGGTTGTGTTGTTTGGCATGCTGTTTTATACTTTTTTGTTTGTTTGATCTGTTAATAATAATAAAATTGACATGTTTGTGTGAAGTCCCAGTCACAAGCGTAGCCCTCAGTCCTTCAACTGATGTTACAACAGTTAATGTGTCACAGCCTGCCACCTTCGAATGTATAGTTCCCCGTTCAATACCCAGTGCTACAATCGTATGGTACAAGAACAGTTCAGAAGGGATCAGTGACGTAATTCCTTCAACCAGTAACAGTAACGCTCTGAACTCTGATGGTACTGTAAGAACTACTGGTAGACTCACGTTGAGTCCCAGCAAGACAGACAATGGAGTGGTATTGTATTGTAATGCGACCAATGGAGGAACCAGCAGCACGTCACAACAGTTAATTCTTAACGTTCAGTGTAAGTTCAATATCATAACATAAGTGTTTCGTCCGTCGGTAAGTCTGTTTGTCCGTCAGGCCGTGTGTCCGCAACTGTGTTTCTGCTATTTATAAGAAACTAATACTGCTACTGGGATGTTACTTGATATACTTTTAAATGTAAGTGTCAGAATTTTTTACGACCTATTTTTGTTTCATCAGATTTTTTAGGTCATGTCACTGTCACTGAAAATAGAACAAAACTTTAAAAAGAAGAACAAATCATTGACTGGGTCATGCAATTCTCAGAACTGATTAATGATCGTGTGGGTAATGTGGACGACTTTTTGGTTTTAACCACAGGTCTAAGGTCAGGCACTCTTAATAAAACAAAACTTAATATTGATATATATTAACAAGTTTTAAGAATAAATATTAAAGAACAGTGATTCAATGACTCTCAATTTGTAACAATTCGGCTACCTACTATTTACATTCATTTACACCACTCTAATTAATTTACTTGCCTACCAAAAGTTAATATCTGTATGTCACTTATTTGTTCATTAGACGTGTCCATATACTTAATGGTCTAACGAGCCTCGATAAAACGGACACCCCACACAGACTACCTTAAAGGGGCCTTTTCACGTTTCGGTAAATTGACAAAATAAAAATTAAAACTTTCAGACTTGCAAATTTTCGTTGAAGTTATGATATTTGTGAGGAAACAGTAATACTATACATTTACCATGCTCTAAAATATCCATTATATGCATTTTTTTTGACGATGTAAAAACCTGAAATTTATAAAGCGTTGCAACTCGAAACGATTGAATAATTTGGAGTGTTCTGTTTTTGTCGTTATATTTTGTGATACTACGACGATTGCTTATATACAGTATAAAATTCATCACTCATTGTATGAGCAACAATGGCCGAGTGGTCTAAGCGATATTATTTTACTCCTTTAATTTTATTTTCGTGTGTTTTTTAAATGGAGCTTCTTAGATCCAATGTTTACATTTATCAACATAAAGCATTTAATGACAAACTTCAATACATGCCAAAATCTGTGAAAAGGCTCCTTTAAGTTTTTTTACACCCGCAAGTGGTAGTTTTAGCGATGATTTACTGGATTATTGATGTTCAAAGTGTATTTATAGTTTAAGATCAGTATTATGATAAAATATTCCTCAATCGTGAATTCTAATTATTCAAACTGTATATTTACAATTATTTAAGTAGCTTCTAATAAGAGAGTTTCTAATGGATGTGCAAAACTGAAAAAGTTGCTTCTTACATTTTTATGAAAAATTTCTTTGTGACAAAATGCAAGCAATACGTATTGTTTGAATATACGTCACAAAATGTAACATTTTTTATAAAGATTGAGTGGATATGTCGTATTCAATGGCATGACGTAAATGTCAAAAGAAACCTTTCATATTTTAAAATTAAATTAGGTGTACGAAATACCAATTACACTAGTTGAGTGTTATTTCAAATAAGTATGTATGATTATTAAATAATTAATTTTAGTTTTATGATCTAAATGGATATGGGTTTTTGTATTACTGACTTGACATAGAACTAATTAACTTTTAAGTGTAGGTTTAAACATCAACCTATAAGATACTTTAGGATGCCCACAAGAGCAGGGTATAGATAGCATAGCGTTCTAAATTGATGTTCAATGTAAATCGAAAATGCTTTTCTTTTGTTCCCTGAAATTGAATAGGGTTAAAAAGTGGTCAACATGTATTATGATATTGTTAAACGGTCAGTTATGAAAGAACTTTAAAGAAACATCTAGATAACATTTAATACCATATCTGTAGATTTTACACGTCGTAAGTACAGATTGATATAATGTAAAAGTATTAAAATTTATGTTATTTTCTGTGAAATAATGATCCTCTTCAAAAAATATATACTGCAGTAGCATTGAATCCGCTGATTTTTGTTTTCATACAACGGTGACCCAAACCTTCTCTTTGGCAAATACTGTTGTTGTTCAGGTACCTATTGTAACTTGATGATCAGGTCAGGTGCGTGGATAGAGAAAGACATTGATTTATTTGTAATTTGAAGACATACATAGACTTAAATATATTGGTTTTTAGCGAAAAGAAATTTCAGTGGCTTTTTTTAACTTGCAAACACACATGGGATACTCAGGTGGACTGCATCATAACATTTGGATAAAATGCTTACCGGTATATAGTAATTATAGAAATACTCATAATCCTTCGTATCGTATTAATTAACGACAGTTTAATATACTTAAATACAAATACTTTTTTAAATAACTTGTGACACATAACTGTATTATAAAACAATATAATAGCGCACCGAATTCAATTACAACTAAAAGTATATTTACTAAACACAACATTTTGAGGTTACACAAGACATTATATCTGAATTGTCGCATTTACATTGTTATAAAGCAAAAATTACGACTACAACAGTAAACAATTTTCTTGTTTGTTCCATGTTATCAAACTAGCTCTCTGACTGACGCTTTGTTTTTGATTTGTTTCATTGTGTTATACCCAGTATACATCCACTGTTGACGAATGTTAAGATGGTTGCATGATTTGTAGTTCTTAGCTATTGCTTAAGATATTGGAAAAAATATTCGGAGGTGATCCTTATCGATGTCGGATGTAATTTCCTAATATTGGGACGTTCACTTTTATGTTTCGACCTTAATATGATTAAAAATAAAGTGTTACGAACATTCCAAGAGTCGATATTTCATACCTGGTAGTTTAAACATAATTTATTTCACGAACAAACATGGTATACGAGTGCAAAGAATATAAAATTACAACTGAGTCACAAATTTTCCAAAAAAAGGAGTAGAAAGAAAGATCAAGATCTTATAGATCTCATACCAGTACTATTAACGTTTGAGTCATTTATTATGTTATTGCTTTAACTTATACTGCTTATAAAAGACAATTTAAATGCTCATATTTATTGACAACAATGCACAAAAGGATTATGTTTCGTCATTTCAGATAAGTCGACTATTGATCGTTTCGGAATAGTGGGAAATATGGGTAGTTCTGATATCACTGTCAACGAAAACGTGTCCTCCACCATAGCCTGCTATGTGGACAGTAATCCGGGATCTGCAATAACCTTGCTTAAAGATGGTATTCTTATTAAAAAGACTTGGGGCAGCCATGAACTTGAGTCCACATTAAGAAATTACTGCAATGACTCTGGCGTCTACACTTGTACCAGCGTAAATGATTACAACACAGACGGGGCATCTATAAAGAATATATACTATAATGTCCAATGTAAGTTGTATTGAGCTTAGTTGATGTATAATTGGTTTTTTAATCTGCAGACGCCAATGAAGAATACAAATTATTGTTTCACATGTAAGTTTGCGCCAGGCGTTTTTACTAGGTAAACGCGCATTAGTCATTTACAGTAACACCTTTTATCAGAAATATACAAGCAGGGGAACAATTGTCTGATAATGTTTTTTTACGGACAAAAGAGTTTGTGTATTATCAAACTCAGTATAAAGCTCATTGTATTATAGTATTTAGGTCACAATCCTCATAGTTAAATTTTGATTTTTAAATACGTTGGGATAATGATTTTAAAATAGAGTTTTAATTTTCATAACCTTATTTGTACGAGTGCATTGCTTAAAAAGTACGTGTACATGTTGTCGATATCCTAAAGTGGTGAAACGATAGTTATATCTTGTTAGAAAATACTTTTGTATTTCACTTTAATATCAAAAGATGATACTCGTGAATAAATAATAAAAGACGAAATAAAACACTTGTGTTTATGATTTGATAAAGCTATAGTCCATTCTAAGCTTCAATTCATTTGAAAACGTATATCAATTCAAACGGGGTCAATGGCCTTCTTGAATGATGACAACTTTCAGTGTACAGGTGCAGTTATAAGTTTAACCCACTACTAAAAAGTAGGAAGGGGGCTCTAAAGTAACTTTGTCGTGTCAGTATGTCGTTCAATGAGTGCTTCGATGAGTCTGCTTGTCCTTTTCAGTAATGACATTTAAAATAAGTACAAATTGTACCCTTTGTGTGACGGTCTGTTGCGTCAAAAATGACTGACTAGTGTCAAGGTCATTATAATATGAGATATCAATAAAAAAAAACTGTAATTGACAATTTATTGAGAAAGTAACATTTATCTTTAAATATCCTTTCGTGAACGCATTGGTTATGCTAGTGGTTTTGTACAACATAATTATTTAGCGTAATTGCATTGAAATCCCAATTTATCCGCCCAATATATAAGTACATGGAATCTTTGGGTGAGATCTTAAGGGACACTTACAAAAATGATACTGAACCCGTGAACTCAACATGAGGCATCATATCCTTGCCTTACGGCAACCTAAGATATCCCTTTATGTTGCAGGCGCTCCCAGAAGATCTCCAAATAGAGACATTCTCAAGAACGTCAGCAGCGCAAACAATGAAAACGTTACTTTGGTATTTTACACCATTGCCTATCCCGCACCACAATTTTCTTGGCAAAAGTGTGCTCCAACCTGTACAAAAATTACCGATGGAATGAAGTATAAGATTGTTTCTGAGGACTTGGAATCGAATTTAACCGTACTCAACATTCAGCAGTCTGACTATGGAAGCTATCAAGTTGTCGTCAGTAACACCATTGGGTCAGCCTGGATCGAGCATTATAACATCCTTCGTCAAGGTAATTAAATTCCCTCGCAGTTTTTACTTCCCTTAGAATGTTTAATGTAGACACTGACTGCGTTAACAAGTAATCTCCTACATGATCCGGAAGGATTGTTAGCTTTGTTACTTTTTCATGTGACATGCAAATCCATGTCAAAGTGCCTTCATAACGGATATGATCAAATATGATTTACAGTCAGAAATGATAAATAAGATAAAACATACGGACGTTAAATCATACAAAATGGCAATACATTTTCAATCGACCATCATAACGCGCTTGCTTAGCAATGAAGGCAGGGATTTGTTAGTGCTCTGCTTGGAATGCGTCGAATCTCTGGGCGAATGTTTATGGCACTTGAGTAACATTTGAAACATAATATTTGCTATTAACGTGAATATCAATTATACAAAAATAAACAACAGTTGCATACATCCCTTTTAATATGTTGTGATAATGGTGCTCACATCCAAGGAACACTTATTATTTATATTGTTTATATATCACAAGTACTTGTACATGACGGCGAATTTTAATTTGTATTATGATTATAGTTTATGTTATGTTTTTACATTAGAAAAGGTTTCATATATTACAGCTAAACCGAGCGTGCCGGGATACTTCCATTACACACAACACTTGCAAAATCAAACAACAGTGGCTTTTTACTGGCTACCTGGAGATAACGGAGGATCTGTGCAGACATTTATTATCGAATACAAAACAACTGGCTCGCAAGTATGGGAGCAAATTTCTGTTGTGGAGAAAACATCAACGCCACTGATGAATGCCAGCGTTGACAACCTAAGCACTGGAACGGAATATCAAGCAAGGATATTTGCTAGAAACAAGTTTGGAGCATCATATGGTACTGACACAATAACCTTTTTAACACCAGGTAAATAATATCGTGTCATAAAAACTTTTTGTAATACAACTTGCGATAAATAACGCACGTGTTGAATTTAATAAAACATCAACACCTTAGAAAAACGAATTATAAGTCATCGCGCACTTCCTGTTTCAGCCAGCACCACAAGAGCCACTCATCAATCGCTGTCCCAGGTTTGGTGTATTGTTGGGGCAGTTGTGCCGGGGATTTTGCTTGTTGGCTTCATTTCGGTTCTTATTTTCTTGCGTCTTACTAACCACATCCACTTCACGAAGAAAGGTTTGTTTCAAAATATTGCAATATTTATGGTATTCAAGTAAGGTGTATGTCATGTAAGCAAGAAGTTTCGTTGTTTATTTGTGCATGTAAATAACCTTATTTAATGTATTCATGAACTATTGTCCGTTTATTTCAATTCATATAAAAACAACTTATTCAAGGAAAAGTAAGCCATCAGGCAGTTAACGAAGATGTAAGCAACATAATCGAAATAGCAAACCATCAGTAACCTCTTGTAATGTTGATGACTTTGCTTATAAAAGATTATAACTGCATTTGTCATTATAGTTATTTAGTTAAGAGGGTTAGACCTAATAAATATTGTATCATGCTCGTAGGGTGTTTGTTACTGTATTATTAAGTAATACTTTAATCATTTTTTCCATACTGGTTTGTATTTTTCGGACAATAGTATTTACCGGTTTAAAATATTTGTATTTCGTAACCGCTTTTTTGAATTTGTTATTCCATTCAAAGAAATAAAATTAATATCAAAGCAGTCTTAATGGTATTCAACAAAGCAAACGCCTTTATGCTGGTAGTCTAAAACGTATGCGACTGTCGTCTGTGCTAATGTTATGTATGGCGCATACGCAACACAATCCGAATTCAGCGCTCATGTTTCAGGATGTATTTGAACATTCTTCTTAAATTGAAGATTTATATTATTTTGTCCTGATTATGTTTTATATTTGTTTACATACAATTTCCACAGATCATAAATTTTTATTCTTATACTGACTAAATTTAGTAATAAAGCGTTACTTTATTTAATTTGCGATTCACAAAACGTCTTAAAATACTTTAGTCAACGTGCAAAAGACGGTGTTTGAAGTTCCCCACATGGTATTGTAAAAATTTCTCCGTTGAAATCGAGCAGTTATTCAAACAATTTTGACATTAATGCAACTTCGTCCGATATATATACTCGCCAAACAGTAATCGTACATTAATTATCACATAGATTTCAACAAACTCACTCAATGTACGAGTTAATATTAACAGGTGTCCACGAAGGATTGGCATCTGCTTCTACGTATGTATTGCTTTATTATTTATAATGTTGCAATCGTAACAAAACAGCAGTATTAATATCTATTTAGTATTGTACACAGATTCAAGTCCAGAAACGTGAAGTTTTATTATTCGAATGTCTTTCACTTTGTACAATTCGTGTATGTTTAATTCACTAAGCAATCAATTTCACACAGATTCAATACGATCTTCATAAAGACGTCAATTTATATGTCTAAGCGGATGTTTCTGTTAATGCAATGCTTTTGCCTGGAGTGTTTTAATTGAAAGCGTCGCACTGTTGTTTTAAAGGTTTCTATAGATTTGTGTTACTAATCTTCTTTGTTTTGGAGAATTTTTGAAAAAATGGTTTTTACATAACAGTTTTTGTTAATTTTACAAAAAAGTGACACAATGAAAACGCAGTCCATTATACATTTTTTTACATTCTGAGTTTTTAAATTGGCTGTAATTCAGTATGTTGATGTACACATGTACTTACAAAACCCAAGTTACGAGAAAGATGATGATTTGTTACATTAAACAATCTGTCTTTTTATATCTGACTATATATAATAGATTATGTAAATGATACGTGTGTTTACAACAAAACACCGACGTGTAAGAGAGCAGATATGTATCATTGATTAAATTCTTTTTTTGATGTAAAAAAATAAGATTGAAAATATTCATTTTATAACAAGAAGAGAAGGGTGTAATTGCACTGAGAATATTTAAAAAACGTTAATTTATGTTCCATAATAAGAACCAAAACAGCCGCTGCAGACGATCCGGCAAACGTCACAATGGCCCACTACGAGGCTCTTAGTGAGTACATAAATATAGAATAGTCATAACATATACATATATAGAATAATCATAAATATACATATATACAATAGTCATAACATATACATATATATAATAGTCATAACATAAACATATATTCTATAGTCATAACATATACATATATATAATAGTCATAACATATACATAAATAGAATAGTCATAACATATGCATTTTGATGGTCTCTCAGACATTGACTCGTCCAATATTAAAATAACTAATACTTATTTATTACTGCATGCAACGTTATGTGAAATTTTAAATAGATGCGCTGATTAGTCTCTTTAATCTTAAGACGTTTAAGATACTAAGTATTTTCAAGTCAAAACAACGCCAAGTACGTAGATGGGTTAACTATTAAAGTAGGGGACTCGACAATTAAACCATCGCAATACGTTCAAAATCTCGGTGCTTCAAGAATGAACATGGAAAACCATATTAATGCTATAAGTAGATCATGTTTCGGTCAGATTAGGCAAATAGGTCACATCAGGCAATATCTTACACCAAATGCCACAAAATCCTTGGTCAATTCACTTGTCACATCTCGGCTAGACTATTGCAATGCACTGCTGTATGGAATACAAACATCAGCTATCAAGAAACTACAAAATGTTCAAAACACTGCGGCGCGTGTTATCACAAGAACATCCCGCTATAGTCACATAACACCGATCCTAAAAGAATAACACTGGCTCCCAATTAAAAAAACGAATCCACTTCAAGATACTTACCAATGCGTTCAAAGCCTTAAATGGACAATCGCCTGTATATCTGAAAAACCTACTAGAAGTCTACGAACCAAGGCGAAACTTAAGATCAAAAAACGAAGCGACTTCATTAGTGATTCCAACGAAGATTAAATCCGTATCATACGGGGAGCGAAGTTTCATGTACGCTGCTCCCAAACTCTGGAACTCATTTCCATCAAAC
The DNA here is from genome assembly GCF_020536995.1 of Dreissena polymorpha. NCBI lineage: Eukaryota > Metazoa > Mollusca > Bivalvia > Myida > Dreissenidae > Dreissena > Dreissena polymorpha. Next base: position 20,439,860 of record NC_068369.1, on the reverse strand, counting down.
ATTCGAGGTTCTTTAACACTGAATTCATTCAAAAAGGCACTGAAAACTCACCTCTTCCTCCAATCTTATGCAATATAAGCAGTGGTTTACTCAAATCAATTCATAATATCAAATCTCAATCATCATGAATTTGAATTAACCCTTTTAAAGGAAGCATAATAATTCCTTTGAGGGTTCGTGGACTCATGGTAATGGTATCCTGACGTTACCCTTGTCTCAATCAGCATGAACTTGAATTTACCCTTTTAAAGCAAGCATAATTATTCCTTTGGGAGTTTGTGGACTCGTGGTAATGGTATCCTGACGTTACCCTTATCTCTATCTCTGTTTTGTCTCTGGTTTGTCCTGCCGATTTTTCAAATCTATGGTTACTGTGCATGTTTTTTGTTGTTTTACGTAGTAATTATTGTTTAAGTTTTAGATTTTATTGTTTCATTAATTGTCTTATAGCTCTACACATAGGGTAGTTTTTTAGTGTCTTGTTGAACTTTCTAATCTAGGGTTACTGTGCATGTTTTTTACGGAGTACTTATATTAGAATAGAGTAGTTTTATTGTATAATTGAGTAGTTTTGATGGATTTCTTTTGAAACAGTGTTGCGAAATGTATTCGTATCGGCGATACGTCAAATGTTCTTATGTAAAGCGCCTTTCAACGTGCACTCTTGCATGAAAAGGGCGCTATATAAATCCGGTATAATAATAATAATAATAATAATAATAATAATAATAATAATAATAATAATAATAATAATAATAATAATCATATTGATATAAATAATAATTTGTTAGGTGTTTTGTATTATGTTGTCAAAACAATATTCTTCATACGTTCTTATCTTAGTCAGAACTTTTTTCTATCTTTTAAGCACCTGGCCAAAGGTAAGTGCACGGCTTACCTTACTTATATATAAATAGTATTTTATGATAACAAACTAAGTAACGTTAATGATTTTTACATAATAATTTAACTGCCATTTATTGACCTACGCATGACATGATTATTGCAACTAATGGTACGCTATTGTATCTTTGTTCTACTCAAGACCAATTCATAATATATGCCACTAATTTTAAAATATCTGTTTGTATAATTACTTCTAATATATTATTAACATAATGAAAATGGATATTTCTTACTTGATTACGTGATATTTTAAATAGAAAAGAAGAGATTTTTTTACAATGCTGTATAAAGCATCTAGAAATTCTTCTTTTGCTTTTTTCACGTTTCTTTAAGATCCACTAGTGTATATTCGTCACTTCAACACCCAACGTCAACTGACAACAGATTCGCACAACGTACGGCATTAGGGGCACATGATATAGAGCTGCAAGGTAAATTGTATCATGTCCGTATGGCAAATAAACGTGTTAGGCTGTACGTATGGCATATTCATGTTTTCTGTTTGTAAAATATATGTGCATATGTGAAATTATAGTAAGTAATAGAAAAATAAGTTGTGACACTGCGTTGTTCATCACACATATGTATTTATATACTCTCGCATCGGTTTGTGTATTTATGCTATTTGTCAGTGTTTTATATCGTCTATTCACGATCTTTTATTTAATTAAAAATAGGTTAATATAAATGGCTGTGTTAAATGCAAAAAGCAATTTAAGCTTTCCATTGAGCGAGTCATTTTAATAATAAATATATTTACCCTGTAAATAAATAGTTTAACCCTGTTTTGTTCGCAGAACAGTCAGCGTATCAGAATCCATGATATACTTGACCCCAAGGAAGAACCGATACACATCGAAGCAAACTTAAACGGATTTTACAGTTTTACATTCTTCGAAGTCTGTCACATAAGAAATAACCCATGGCTGAAAATGCATAATGACGTGAGCTTTTGATTCATGGATGGATTTAAAAGTGTTTCAATGATATTTCAGACTCTCTGAGTAATTATGTAAAAGCGTATTTACACAAACCTAAATTAAATTCTATGCAGATGAGGTTGGCAGATACTATAATGTTAATATTATATTAACAAAGCTTTGTCTAAAACGGACATGTCACATATTTTTGTGGTTTACCTGTAACAATAATTTGAATGTTGGTAAATGTTTTAGAAAAAAAGCGGCGTATATGTGTTAAATATATCTACCATATTATATTTACCGTATGTTCGAAGACATTGTGTTATGTAATTACACCATGTCCTTAAAAGATTTGCCTTATGTCAGATTTTTCTTAAGCACAAATGTATTTCATTAATGGTAATTAATAGTTAGTCCGAGTTACGTATACAAAGTAAACGTAGGTATCTTTTCTGTTGATTTTCGTATGAAATCCTAATTGTGAATCAACATGTACATACTGTATTGAATATAAGAAAGTGTGTTTTTTGTATCTTAGAATATGATTTTATGTATTGTAAATAATTTCATTTATATAGGATTGCTGTAAATAGTATATATAATTGCATGCTGTTAAAACACATATTTAAACGTGCGTCTTAACTAGCCTTTGAAGCATATATATTGCGTGTAAGCGTATGTCATGTCTAACAATCGAAATTGTATTATGCAAATAATTCTCCTTCGTTTACTACCCAATGTAAAGAGCTTCGAAATATACTTCATTCTTAGAAATTATTTTTTAATTAAGTACTTATTTATAAATGATCGACAATTTTTGGATAATTAATTCATGATAGTAATGATTCCTCACTACCCTGGCTAAGAACTGCTTCTTAAAAATTAGATTTAAGTATAGTGTTGATGCTTTTAATATTTTTCATAGTAAACCATCATACAAATATTTAAATATTTATAAAGCCATATATATTGAAAAGCTTCACTTTACATGTTACACTTTGTAATCAAAAATACTTCTTATCGCTCCATACATATTGAATATTAATAATAATACAAAAATAAAATACATGTTTATTATAATTACATTTGGTTTGGGCCAGTCTGACTAAAAGGCAATATTGTTGCGAGCTAACTGTTCCGTATTCTTGCCAGGAATAGTTCAATAATAGTTCAATAATAATAAAGTGGTTTTTACGCTTATTTACTAAAACGAGGAAAACAAGTCATTTTAAAACTTCATTAACCTTTTATTCTTTAACGTCGAAATTCATAGAAGTTATATTTTCATTAACACAACGTAAACATTAACAGTGCAAATTTCTTTACGGTTCAAATACACCACACAATACGATGATTTCTCAGAAATAAGTCAAATATTTAAAACAATTCTCTCACACCAGTGTCCAATACTCATTCACCACAAGAGTATACGTTTTAAATAAATAAACAATCTTTAATATATTTATATAAGATATCTGTGTTGGGTTAAAGTCTATTAGGATCTATATGAATTCAGTTTATATTAAGTTTTTCTTACAAGTTTCTGAATATTTAATAAAAGATGTTATGCCCTTGATGTTATGGCCCGACTGAATTCCTTAATAAAGTTCCTGAAACCTTAAATACTCGAGCGACCCAAAAGGTTGGTCAATGCCCAGTTTTTATGGCCCGACCAAGAATTCTTGGTCGCCTGCCCCAAAATTACTGGTCATGTACCCAAAATAAATGGTCATTGACCCAAAAAATGGGTCAATGACGTCGATTGACCACAAAAAGTGGTCATGAACGCTCGAAATGCATTGAAATGGCATCACGCCAAAAGACACCGCCATATTGGATTTTGAACAAAAATTTATGTAAAACAATCTATGGGCGCTTAGAAAGATGGATACACCACTTTAAACAAGTATTTAACAGAGATTACATCATATCTAAAAATAACCTGTTTCATGCTTAGTTCACTGCAGACAATAGTTCAAACCTGACCATAATGCAACGCGACAAATGGCTGCGACCAGATCAGAAATGAGAATGGTCTGACAATAACCTACGAAAATGTACTCATTTATGCATGTTAAAATAGATATACGACGAAGATAACAAGGTATGATCACTTAACATTATGTTAGTGTAATACGTGTGAACACACTTATATATAATGACATAAAATCGAAGATCAAATGCAGTAACAACAACAACAACAGTGGACTTTGCATTAAACGGATGAAATGATTTTAAACAGCTATGTCTTTTGTTTGTATGGTGCTCTGTGAAATGAACCAGTTCACATGCAAATTAAATTATGGCTGCTCAAATATTCAACACATGAGTTGTACAGCAATGGGTAAGTTAAGTTATATTTATAATATGTATAAACAAATGTTAGGTACATTTGATGTTCCTATATGCAGGGCATATCATTACCCCCCTGTTTTTTTTGGCAAAACTCCTGTTGCCACAGTCCACAGGTAATTGTAACAAATACTAAAACAGTTTAGTGATAAACATATTATTATGCCCCCCTTCGAAGAGGATGAGGTATATTGCTTTGTACATGTCAGTCGGTCCGTCGGTCTGTCGGTCGGTCGGTCCGTTCACCAGATGGTTTCCGGATGGTAACTCAAGAATGCCAACGCCTAGGCTCATGAAACTTTATAGGTACAAGGTCACAGTGACTCGAAACAGTAAAAATGATTTAAGATAAACTATCAATAATGAAACACACTTTAAACAGCAAACAACAATACATTCCTTTTGAAATGTTACATGGCTACGGCTTAGAATGCCGCTTCGACACCTGTTCCCTATCCTTCTCCAGCTTCCCAACAGTGGATCGCCTTACCAGATCTGAGTTAAATCTTAATGACTTAATGTCCTCACTCATTGGACCTAGTTTGTTTTTTATTGCACGCAACTCCGCCGTGTTCTCTGGACTCAACGTTACCATTTCATCAACCGGCGCTTTAATACCATCGCGTATCACACTATACATTTTAGCTATATAAGGGTCATCACTCTGCATGGCTGCCATTGTTACGCTTGTGAATTCGGTTGCCCATGTGTGCGGAGTAGAACTTCCCCTGTCATCCGATGGACCTGGCTTTGGTACCTCACACTCGCTACTTTTAACACTCTTGATCACAGGCGCGTTTTCGGTTAAAACGACAGGCGTTACGCAATCGTCTTCAGGTGACCCCGCATTCACTTCACCTTCTTCCTTTTCGTTTGGTTTCAACAGCATTAGTTCAGCTCTCCTTCGGCATTTATTGCATGGGCCGCACTTCAACGGTTCGCTTGTATCTACGTCGCTGCACGTACAGAACCGGGGACTTTCACAGCGCGATAAAGCGTCACAGTGGACTTGCTTATTACCTGCTCTATATTCGATGGAAAAGTCATACACGGCCAGAATCTCAATCCATCTCGCGATTTTCCCACTCGGTTCCTTTAAACTAAAGAGCCATATCAACGATTGGTGATCTGTTCTTACAATAAAATGCCGCCCCAGCAAATACTGCCTGAAATACTGGATGAAGTATACTGCCGCTAAAAGCTCTTGCTCAGTTATGCAGTAATTCTTCTCGGCTTTATTCAGCCCCCTGCTGGCGTAGGCAATAACTCGCTCGCGACTCTGCTGTTCTTGGCTCAACACCGCGCCGATCCCCGTGCCGGACGCATCGACGTCGAGGTAAAATGTCCCACCCTCATTCAGTGGATGTCCCATGACGTTTTCGCTAATAAGAGCATCCTTGATTCGTTTAAACGCCATATCACACGCATCGTTCCATTCGAATTTGGCCTCCTTTCTCGTCAGATCAATCAAAGGTCGCGCGATTTTAGCGTAATCTTTTACAAATCGACGATAGTACGAACCAGTAGCCACAAACTGTTTAACCTGCTTCGCGTTTCCGGGCTTTGGCCAATTGACAATTTTTTCAATGTTTGTCGGATCGGGACTTATCCCCTCTCCTGAGACTACGTGACCCAGAAAAATGACTTTTGACTGGAGAAGGCGGCACTTATCTGACTTAAGCTTCAAACCTGCGGTTTGGAAACGAAGTAAAACCTCATCAGTTCTCAAAAGGTTTTCCAGCCACGTGGATCCGAACACCACAATGTCATCAATGTAAACTAAACACGTTAGCCAAGTTAAACCTTGTAACGCCAGTTCCATTGTACGCTGGAAGGTGCTTGCAGCGTTATTTAAACCGAAAGGCATTGTTTTCATCTCGTATTGACCATACTTACAGCAAAAAGCGCTCTTAGGAATGTCATCCTTCTTTAACGGTATTTGAAAATACCCTGACGTAAGGTCAAAACAGCTGAAGAAGCTTGACCCGGCCACAGCGTCTAAACAATCTTGGATTCGTGGTAGCGGAAACCCGTCTGGCTTCACCAATGCATTGACCCTTCTATAATCGACGCAAGGTCGTATAGCGCCTGATTTCTTCTTTACCAAAACGATTGGGCTGGCCCAAGGGGATGTACTTTTCTGAATAACGCCTTTCTTAAGCAAATCTTCAAGTGCTTTCTTTTCTTCTTCTGCGTACGCTAATGGAACCCGCCTTGGTCGCTGTTTAACGGGAGCTGCGGTACCTGTGTTTATGGCATGCTCAGATAGATGTGTAAGTCCCAAGTCCCATTCGTCTTTTGAGAACGTGTCTGCGTATTTAACTAACAACCCAGCTATAACGGATTGTTGCTCTTCCGTTTTTCCGACGACTGATTCTTCAAACAGTGATTTCAGGTGTGGGGGCACGTCCATTGCATTGGCAACCGGTAAGTCTGAAATACGGCTGTCCTTTTCAACTGTCATCAACTGTACTCTTCTCACCGTTGTGATGTTATCTCGCTCACCTTCGTTTTCTTCATTTGCTATAACCCCTGTGCAACAATCTATCCTCTCTGCCTCTCCGATTTCTGCATGGTGCCGCAACGTTACGCTCGTTGAGAAAGGGTTCAAAACTTTTACCTTACAGGTGACTGCTCTGTTTATGTTCACTAAGGTTGCAGCCATTACCAATGGGTAACGCTGAACGAAACCCTCTGTGGGTTCAATGATAAAATTTTCTTCTTTGTCTTTATCGTCAGCCTCATCGCGTTCAACATAAACATCAACCACCACTTCTGAGAGCCCCGGGATGGCAACATCTTCTGCAACGGTGACTTTCCGTAGCCTCCTTGTAGCGGGTATCAATGGGATTTCTTTCCCTTTTAGCTTGATTATATTCTTGCTTAGGAAGATGTCCGCCTGTCCGTCCTTCTCCCCAGCCAACACATCCAACCCTAGTAGCACTTCGTCCTCAATGTCGGCCACAACTGCTTGACAGATCACCTTTACTGGGCCTAATATAAGATTAAATTCTCCCGCCCCCTTCTCACGTATTGGTGAACCACCTGCCCCACGCAGCTTGACTGACCCCTTTAGGACCGGCTTGTCCTTAGTGCTCAGCTGGTCATACACGCGACTGGATACTACCGACCTCGAAGCACCTGTGTCGGCGGTGAAGGTCACTGGTGTCTCCCCTATCCACCCTCGGATATAAACGCCAGTGGTCAGCTCTGCTCCCCCCTTCACTCCAGCACAGGGTACTTCGCTCTCCGCCTCGCTTACCCCCGTGTGTTGTTGCTCGCCCTTTAAATCACCGTTGTCTTCGTTTCCTAACAGGACCTCCCTCTGGGCACGAGAGAAGCCCCTCTCTCGTTTAAATGTTCCCGAGATGGCGTTGCACCGTTAGACTTCGTGGGAAATGACGTATCCCTTGTTTGGTTTAGTGGACAGTCTCTTGCGTAGTGGCCGGTTTGATGACACCTGAAGCACTCTACGTCTCTTCTTGGTGGCCGCCTCTGCAAATGTTTCTTTTCCTCTTCCAGTTTCTCTATCCTACTTATAAGAGTTTTCAATAACTCTTGGTCAGTAGGCTGCTTAACAATGTCGCTTCCCGTGTTCTCGGACATTATAGGCGTACTTCTCTTCTGGTCTGTGACTACTCTGCATGCTGCCCTTTCAGTTTCACATTCTTCTGAGAATTCGTCGTCATGCTCGTCAGTGGTATAAGCTCGTCTGGTTGCATGCTTGTACTCTCGATCGGATTTAATCCCGATTCTCGTTTGAATAAAATTCACCACATGGAACACCGCCTCGTCGATATTCCTTGGTTCCTTGTGGTACTCGACCTCGAACTTCACCTCCTGGTCAACCAGCCCATCGAGGAATCTTCTCACTAGGTCCTCATCTCGTGTGCTTCGATCCCGTTGTTTATGCGCTTTATCGTACAGACGCTTGAGTTCGGCAGCGTAGTCTTCCGCTTTTTCCCCATGTTTCTGGTTGCGCCTACTAAACTTGGCTGCGAAAGACCTGCTTGTCTCGATTACGCGGTATCGCCTTGTCAACTCTGAAGTCAGTTCATGATAGTCAGACAACACTTCCGTAGGCAGCTGTGCAAACACGAATTCGCTAGCCTGACCTTCTATCATCGGCAGCAGATTGTCAAGCTTATCATCGTCGTCCCAACCATATCTCCTAGCAATCGCGTCGAACTTCGCTGACCATACCGCCCAATCTTCTTTTCCAGTAAATGGTGGTATCTTTGGCACCGGACGAGTATTCCGCCTTATTGCGGGCCTTCTATAAATGCCATCAGCCCTTGGTGCGTGACGTGCAGGCGCTCGCTGCCTATAATCGTGAACACTTTCGTTTTCGTTGTCTCCCTCCCCGTAGCCGTCTTTGTCCTCATGGCAGTTGTTGCGATTGCCCATCGACTGACGTTGGTAGATGCCATCGAGCTCCCGTTCCATTAACGGGTTTCCCGAATCGCGCCTATACGCGTCGTCACGTCGCTGCCGATAACCGTTCCTCGCCTCGCGCTGGCCGCCAAACCCGTGCTGTACGATGTCACGGCCATTGCCAAAATACGCGATATCCCGCTCATGTGCATATTGAGCGCCGACAGGTACATCGCCGTTGAACGCACCCCGGTTGTTGTAGTGACTTTGGCCCTTAAGAACGCGCAGCTCGGATACAACTTCCTTGAGCGCTCCGGCTACCTCGCGCATGAACCCATTGGTGGCGGCCATGCCACCGTCGCCTTCGTTGTCGCTATTTCCGTCCGTGTCGACTTCGATTCGCGCCGCGTCACCTTGTACGCTCGATGCGTCCGGCGAGACTTCCGTGCGCGCCTCGTCCCTTTGAGCGCACGTTGCGTGTGGAAATCGTGTTCCCCTATCGAGCCCCGCTCCGATAGTTACTTCCGTGTCACTGTCATTTAGATCACTCATGTTAACTTATTTAATCGTCACAATATTCGTGGAAAGTATCTTGTTGGGTTTTTATTAAAGATATACTGCTTAAAAATGTTAACTTGTCATTTAATAATAATACGCGCAGACGTGAGTCCAATCACTGGATCCCTTGATTGTTGATTGAAAGGATCCCACTTCTGACACCATAAAATGTTGCGAGCTAACTGTTCCGTATTCTTGCCAGGAATAGTTCAATAATAGTTCAATAATAATAAAGTGGTTTTTACGCTTATTTACTAAAACGAGGAAAACAAGTCATTTTAAAACTTCATTAACCTTTTATTCTTTAACGTCGAAATTCATAGAAGTTATATTTTCATTAACACAACGTAAACATTAACAGTGCAAATTTCTTTACGGTTCAAATACACCACACAATACGATGATTTCTCAGAAATAAGTCAAATATTTAAAACAATTCTCTCACACCAGTGTCCAATACTCATTCACCACAAGAGTATACGTTTTAAATAAATAAACAATCTTTAATATATTTATATAAGATATCTGTGTTGGGTTAAAGTCTATTAGGATCTATATGAATTCAGTTTATATTAAGTTTTTCTTACAAGTTTCTGAATATTTAATAAAAGATGTTATGCCCTTGATGTTATGGCCCGACTGAATTCCTTAATAAAGTTCCTGAAACCTTAAATACTCGAGCGACCCAAAAGGTTGGTCAATGCCCAGTTTTTATGGCCCGACCAAGAATTCTTGGTCGCCTGCCCCAAAATTACTGGTCATGTACCCAAAATAAATGGTCATTGACCCAAAAAATGGGTCAATGACGTCGATTGACCACAAAAAGTGGTCATGAACGCTCGAAATGCATTGAAATGGCATCACGCCAAAAGACACCGCCATATTGGATTTTGAACAAAAATTTATGTAAAACAATCTATGGGCGCTTAGAAAGATGGATACACCACTTTAAACAAGTATTTAACAGAGATTACATCATATCTAAAAATAACCTGTTTCATGCTTAGTTCACTGCAGACAATAGTTCAAACCTGACCATAATGCAACGCGACAAATGGCTGCGACCAGATCAGAAATGAGAATGGTCTGACAATAACCTACGAAAATGTACTCATTTATGCATGTTAAAATAGATATACGACGAAGATAACAAGGTATGATCACTTAACATTATGTTAGTGTAATACGTGTGAACACACTTATATATAATGACATAAAATCGAAGATCAAATGCAGTAACAACAACAACAACAGTGGACTTTGCATTAAACGGATGAAATGATTTTAAACAGCTATGTCTTTTGTTTGTATGGTGCTCTGTGAAATGAACCAGTTCACATGCAAATTAAATTATGGCTGCTCAAATATTCAACACATGAGTTGTACAGCAATGGGTAAGTTAAGTTATATTTATAATATGTATAAACAAATGTTAGGTACATTTGATGTTCCTATATGCAGGGCATATCAATATATGTAAGGTATTGATTAAACCAACTAGAAATTTGGGCCGGTCAGCTTGGTAAAAACTTGTTTTTTTTATTCAGACTTGTTTTAATACGATTCTGTGTTCGGTGTTCAAACTTCAGTAATCCGCCATTATATTATCTAGGCCATCTTGCCAAATCAGTAACGTAAACAGTTCGAAATAAAGGAGAATACCACAAGTTATACATATGATCACTCATCCTACGTACATGTTCGACTGTTATACATTTTAAGGAGCTTATATTGTTTATCTTGTTTTCGAATACAAATATGCGTGTCCATTTTATGTAAATATAACCTTTTTGGGCAAAACACACGCATTCACACAAAACGACTAAGACCATTACGGTCACAGCCCCAACAAATAACGTTTTAAATCTACGTTTTTATTTGAAATCCAACGGGTATAAGACTTCGAAAAGGTAAATTATATGCAAATATTAATTTTAAGCATAAAAAAGAGTTTGCATTCGCTCCATAACCGTAAATTAATTTTCTCAGTAAAGTGGGCGCGAGTGAACTTATGTAATTTGCTTACTTTAGCGCGGAAAGCAACACATTGTGTCAAAACATTTTCATGACAACATGTGAGAACTTGAAGGCTTCAATGGCCCTATTATTGTAACGATCATTTATAAAACAGACTAATTGTGTTTCGTGTTTCATATAAATGACAACTTGATGTGGGTGAGCCACATAGAGACCTATTAATATAGTTAAGTGGGAACTTTCATCACGCAAAGTAATTCAACGCCCGTCATTCCTTCGTTTCGTCCATGCGAGGTTACCTTCCTTATTTCTTCTTTAAGTAAAACATGATATTCTTTATATGTTTGGATATGTTCACAATTATTTCACAATTATTTCGTCCGACTCCCGCCACCGTTGATTCCACATCACCCAAACCCATTTTGACCTTAATTTTTAACTTAAAGGGAGTCCGTGGTCTAGTGTAACATAATTGCGACAAACTGGTGGGTCGCGGTTCGATACCAGACTCACCTCAAAGTGGTGGAGTAATAGGTAGTTAAACCCTTATTCCAATTAGACACGGTCCTGCCGTAACGGGATGTCTTCTGCACCTTGCATTTTCCCAAGTAACACATTTACAAAGTACGATAGGTCTGATGGCCTTTCGGAAAGAATCCATGTACACTCGATAAAAATTTAATACAGAAACACACAATAGTCCCGCTCACCTCCACCCTCGGCTAGGAAAAGCATCATTGATATGTTGACGTATGTACATGTCATGCACAAAGAAAGATAAGTGATTCAACTTTATTTTATAAAAGTTATTAAACAAAAAACGTGAATTGCAAACATTTCAAACAATGTGTAAATACCAAGCAATTAAAAACAATGTTCCAAATTGTAATAACTTGTGGCTTATCTAAATAATGTCTGCTTGGTAACATGCACTCGTATATATAATATGAGTTACGATTAGTAAAAGTTTTTTAACTTATTTTACCGTTCATGTTGTTTTGCTTTTCATTACAGTAAATTACGACACAATCATTAAAATATACACTCATTTCATTAGTACTCTAAGCATGTTTTTTGCTGTGTCGAACGTTTGTGATAATCGTTAACATTAAATTTATGAACACTAGATAGGCCAAATGTATTACATAATCTGCAGAAAACGTAGTCACAGCATTAGTCAATATTATAACAGGCGAACATTCAAAATAAGTCGCTTAAGGTTAAAAATTATGTCAATAGGTCAAAGTATAGAAGAAGCCTGTGTCCACTCTTAAAATATTTTTTTCTACCTCATAACTTTTGTTGCAATTACATCTCGGTTGTGTTCGATAATAGGTCAAATCCGTTACAAAAAACATGGTCGCAATGGGAAGGGGCAGTTTCTATGCATGTTTATGAAGAATCTTTGCGGAGTACCTACTCTCTCGATCTCTTCAAATTTTTGTCTAATCTTTATGAAACTTGGTCATAATGTTTTAAACAGTATCTCTGTCAAGTTAAAAATGGTTCTGCTCCGTTGAAAAACATTTCCGCGCAGAGATTGGGGTCGTTTTACATAAATTTATATATTTAAACCCTGTCAATACTCTACAGATTAAATCTTTTTTGATCTTTTTTGTCGAATTGATGTAAAATGTCCTAAAGAATATTTGTTCTTATGATATCTGAACCAATTTCAAAAATGATTTCGGTCTGTTAAGAAACATCGTCGCCAGGGAGGCGTGGCCACTATATGGCTATATTGAAACACTGTGAACATTCCAGAAGTCATATTCTGTGCAAAATTTACATGCATTTGTTCAACGCAATTATTGTAATGAAATTGTCGCTTATGTTGAAACTGGTTCTGATGCATTGAAAACAAAGACATAACTTAAAGGATAAGAAGCCACAAGATGTAGCCAAATCATAATAAAACTTTATGCATACATGTGTTTTCATTATATCTAAGCCAAGTTTAAAAATGGTTCGGGATTACAAAAGAGATCAAAAGCCACAACTTTTAACAAACATCATAAAGCTGTTTGGAACAGTTACATTCCTGCGATTACCTGGTAAGCGCCATGAGGCCATTGACCCTCTTGGTATGATAAATAATTAAAAAGTAACATGTGTGACTTTTCAGTCGTAAAACTATTGTTAGTACAGTGTTTACATACATACAACAGTAACTGTGGGGCATTAACACAGCAATATTTTGGGACAGTCCAATTAGTTATACATGTACTCATGTGGAGGCACAACACTGGACTGCACACGTGGTGATGGAGTCATTCGAATTTTATTTTCTCCTCGAAAATAGCAAGGAGCAGCATGGATATGACCCCTATTAAAATCCCCACGTTGTTTAACATGAAGTCCCTTGTCGTGTTCTTGGTGGGGCCCATTATTACTGGGAGCTGAAAATAAAAACGAGAAAATAGATTATTATTGTTATATATTTACATTACTTTATACCCCGCAAGCGAATTTTAGCATGAGGGCGTTGGTATATTCGAGACACTCGGTCGATTTGTATGAATGTCGCTCTTTCCTCCACATTCCTCAAGTCTTTTAATTGAAACCTTAATTCTAATATCCCGCTTGTTTCCTATGAGCAAAGAAGAAAATCAAATGTGGGTTATTCTGGAGAAATTATTGGCGGAGCTGAAACATTTAAAATTATAGAATAAGGAAACAAAGATTTTATCCGAGCCAAAATTGTATAATTTCTATGATAATATACGGTTTAACAACCATCATTCAGGAGTATAGATGAGTGTTATAAAATCACTAGTTCTTCGTACGCGTGAGTTTATTCTAAAACATCTACATAACTGACCCAGGGTTATTCAGCACCAAATTATTTCTACGTTATGTGACTTAAAAATTACCCATTGACATGGCTATTTAGTCCGTTACAATTCTGCGCAGAGTTAAGTCAATTTCGTGACACTGCTTTAGTTGTATTGCCACTCAAAATCACATAAAAGGTTGCAGGTCAAGAGCTATATTGAAATAAACTTAAAGTCGAAAAGTCAGTTCTTCCTACCATATCGACGAGTGCTATGTAGAGGAACATGCCAGCAGTGATGGCCAAGATCCACTGCTGGGCGGTTTCATTGGAGGAGATCGCAAGGCCGATCCAGAGACCGATCAGCGCCGTCAGAGAGGACACGACATTCAGTAGCAGGGCGCGACAGAACGGGAGGCCCGATGTGAGAAGGATCGCAAAATCGCCTGAAGAAAATAGAGACGCAAAATGGTCACTCAGATTGGTAATTGCAATCAATATTGCGCACTATTCTTTTATTTAGAAACAGGCATTTCGTATTCTAATAATGCTTAATGTTTTTGTCGGTTTTGGATTTGAGAACTTGTACCGCGAAATCCAATTTAAAAAAATCCAAATGGTTACTGATGTGATAATAGGGAACAATTATCGCGAAATCTCTTTAAAATGTAGCCGGGGAATTGTATTATAAATATGTTTGGGGTTAGTCCCCAATATGGCAAACTTTCGGGCTAATGGAAATTAGACACCAACTGATTATTTGTTTAAGATTTTGCAATATATGGGGACCAATATCGTAAAATTGACAAGAAAATTAGACGCGAAATGTTACTGTTTTAAGATCATGTTCAATCATAGTAATTGGGGTCTAGCAGCAACAATAAAGAGGCTTCTAGTTGAATGTTCATAAAACAACTTTCTCACGATACTTAAACTAGATCCTATTTACTTGGTGATTAAAGCCGTGCATAAAAAGACCCATGTGACCTCAGAGCGCGACGTCTATAAATGCCTAAGTCCATGTTATCCACGTAACCTATACGTAGGGTGAGGTACTAAAGTGGAGATGTCTCTCGATATACTTTTACCGGGTATTCGCATGTACGTACCCAGTTCGTGGGGTAACTCGTGACAGAAGATCGCCACAGTGGTCGAGAGTCCGAGGGTGAGGCTTTTCGAGAAGGAGGCACCCATGGCGAGCCCGTCCGCGAAGTTGTGAATGGCGTCACCCAACACCACCATCATCGCTACACTTTTAATACCTGCAATCGTGAAGGGGAAGACAGGATATAAGGTTGTAAAACGTTTTTTTCTACCCCAGAGTAAGGCTGGTCATAAACACAGTAAGAATATCAACAGGTAAGGCAGCCCTGAAGGTGGTTGTGATTGTGAACCGCATGGAAAGCCCGTCCGCGATGTTGTGTGTGGCGTCTCCTACTCTTATCATCACCGCCACGCAAGTGGTGAGCGCAATAGTTAGAGATAATGATGCTTTTGGTATTAAGATATTAGTTATATAGGCTTTCCCATGCCAAAGATGTATTTTACGGAGGCACCCAATTGCGGTACCAACCACCACCACCATCATCACTATACTGGGAATACATGCAATCGTGCCGAGGAAGAGACATGCACAGTTTCGGAAGTCACAAGGTAAGGCTGCTCTTGAAGGGGACATCCGCGAGGTTGTGTATGGAGTCAGTATAGTCATCGCCAAGCCATGGAGGCATGCAATAGTGCAAGATGATGCTATTTTTAATCTCTTAAGAAATTAGCATTCACAGACGGAAGATGATCGTGAATGATGTGCCCATATGATGTATTCATATCCGCGAAGTTGTGAATACCTTTACCGACCACCACCCTAACCGCCAAGCCAGAGTAACGTGCAAAGGAGTGTGGGAGAGCGAGGCTGATATATTTTAATATATGTGCGAGGCTGGTCGAGAAAGGACTATCCTAGGCAACCCCGTCATAAAAGCTGTATGTGGAGACATATAATAAAAACATAAAAATATTGTTTTCTTCAATAACTTGTCAAATTGAAATGGCAAAAAAATTTGTGCATCAAGAGTTTCTGGCCTTTTGACACAGTCAAAATGTTCATATACTGAGGCTCATACATTATTATGCCAATATACGTAATTATTACAGAGGAAAATTACAAAAACTTGGCAAATCAAATATGTGATGTGATTATACATTTTTCTACGAAAAAGATATAAATAAAACTGTTTTACAATATCCATAAACCAAATTGTAAATTTATAGGAAATACGTCTCGGATAAGTCAATGAAAATAAACAATCCACGAACAACCAGATGTAGATAAACTGAACCATAGGAATAACAGAAATCATCTATTCACGTATAGGAATAATGAAATATTAAAAGTAATGCCATTTATAGAGCAATACAGATGGAAACACATTTGTTTCAGGTGAACGATAAACTATTTTTAGACAAAACTGCACTATTAGTTGAAATTTGCTTTTTGGTGAGTGATTCAAATTTTGTCATATATTTTCAATTTATACACATTTGCCATTTGCCATGATTGTATTTTTCCAAACTCCAAAAATATTTAAGCTTTTATAAGCCATTAACTTTTTATGCTTTAAATCTTTTAGTTTTGATTTAATATTTGCTAATTTTGATTTTGTCATCCGAGAAATGAGACAAGAAAAAATAGATCATACAAATCAAGATAAGACAAAAACATTCAAGACAAGAGTTTATTTATAAATAAAGACAAACATCCCAAAATACAGCACACCTCAATCAAAAACACACAAAATCCAAATATATAAATAAATACAATAAGTATTTGTATATTAAAGCTGTTATGCATTATAGGAAAAGATCTGATGAAATATAACGAAAATCAAGTCCAGCTTCCAGACCTGTTATTCTGGGTTTTGCGAGAAAAGACAACTTCACAAAAGGCAAAGACATGGCAACCACTACACAATCCGAAAGCGAAGGTAGAAGCTTTACGAAAAGTCCCCGTATTTTTTACTGCACATAGATACAAACAAACAGTTCTTTTCGTGTTATATGTAGATGTAGCATTAAGCTAGTCACATACAAATATGAGTTTTTATACAAATTTAAGAAAGCATATTTGTTTAGAAATAATTTAATTTTTCCGCGAACAATATCTTAGTGTATGAACACTTGAGGAGTGAAATCTTGAAATAAAGAAAAACACGCAAACAAAAACAGGTGTTGTTTAGATCTACAAAGCGATAACTACTGCAAAGTAGGATCTTTCACTAAGGTGCATACATGTACATCGATCTAGCCAGCTATATCTTCTAAGCTATTGCTATGTATTAGAGATTAAACAACTTACCAAACATATCTTTTTCGTACAAAACAAACAAATATAAACAGTGAAATAAATGGCAAGAAACCATCACAATTAGTTGCATTTTAAACATGTAAATCAGAAGCCGGAAATCAAGAAGTAAAAATAAAATTATGTATTTTCCTTTAAAAAAAGAAAATCTTATTCCTGAAGATTGGCAAGTTGTCGTTTACATCACAGTTGTGAATAACTTAAACGAACAAAGCCGTTACGAGTTGTTAAAAAAGGGAATAACATGTTTATGACGCACCTTTCTTTGACTTGTCGGACTCCGCGTCGTCGTCCATATTTTTACCATTAGACGTCGGTGTTCCATTAGCCCTGTCATTCGTCATCTTAAATGAGGAATTTAACAGGGCCTTAGACAGGGGAGGGCGTACGTTTTAATTGGCTGATTGTCTTTAAATGGTGTAATGTGTAACTGACTGAGGAAAATGCGACCTTTTTAGTTATTTTTTTGCAAGAGCAGTGTGTATATTTTCACTCTGTGGTCCATTTGCTATTTACTTTTACTAATTATGCCAATTTGGACGTCGTGCTTCGTGGAATAAAATAGTAAATGGATAAAACCTTTCACAAATCGGTTGTTTACCTACGTGATCTTCAACAAATTGGATTTTCTCATATCGTGTTCTCTAAAAACATGAAGAATTTGCGCAAATGTACGGTTAAGCATTATCACAATTACGCTACTTTTATTTCCCTTAGGCGGTTGTATCTATAATAATTAATTAAGTGTCAAACCTATTGGTGAAATCTTGTTTTGAAACCTGACCGTTTAGCACATTATGACAACTCAGTTACAAATAACCTCAATAAACACAGTCAGTCTCTTTAAGCGCATACCCCACCCCTGTCAAGCTGCTACTAATGCACGTAAAAAAACAAAACTTGAATACTGCTTGAGAGTAGTCACTACTACTACTTTAAGAGGAGCGGGAATCGCAAAAAAATCATCAGATTTGTTCCCTAGATGGACTGAAAGCTGACTGGCGCTTTTCTAAGTGAACTATTTAAACAGTATATTGGTATACACCTGGTTAAAGTACCGGAGAGTCTATCAAGAAAATAACTCGAGATCTTTCCATAAAACGAAAGTGACCATAACGATTCGTAGAAATATGTGTAGGTATAAATTTATGAATATATAAACAAAGTGCAACTTAGCTGCGCCAAAAGAAGAGACGCCTAAGTAAAGCACGTGGTACTATAGTAATAGTATTATTTGCCAAATATTGTTGTGAGCACATAGGCACTAATTACAAAAAGATTCATCAACAGCACACATCCAAATGAATAAAACTAGGATCATCGCCTTTTAGCGGCCCATGTAAAAAAATGCCGGGGTTTATCTGGGTTTAAGGAGCTGCAAGCCTTACACTTGGCCGAGAGTTATTTATATCACATTACAGTTGCAATAAAATCATTGAAGACAAGTAAGTTAACTAGGCTTATCCTTCTTACATGCATTGTGTCATTCGGTGAAATCTCGATCTCGTGGTTGTCGGTAATGAAGGCAGTATTGCTGTGGCTGTGGCCATGTGAATGCACCCGCTGCAAAAGGCGACAACTTAATGAAACAATAATCATAAAGTAGAACTTCATCTACAACAGCATAAGAGAAATCTCCTTATACAATGTGTAGCGTTATTTTCTTGCAAGGAGCCAATGGCTAAACAGTGGACATAAAGCAAATTTTACTAGACAAAACACACGCGTTCACATGAAAATATCTCAGGTCTGATATGTCTTCAACGTGGATAAACAAGGTAAAGAATAATAACAAAGAGTCAACTAGAGATAAAATATTATACATTCGTGTAAAACATATCCGTATAGAATTTTCATCAAAAGAAGACAATCATAATACAGTATAGCACTATGAGAGAAAACCCTTGGTTATTGACTAATTATATGAAGAATGCGAATATTTATATCAGACTCAGTTTTTACATAATCTGAGACTTTTATTGCGATTAAAATTAAGAGGACTGGCATATATTTTACTCTATGCACGTTGTATTGTTACCAAAATAATCATGCTTTTCTACCTGAAACATCAATAAGTATTGTGATGGAATTGAAAATAAATTAACACGTTACCGCAGAGTTTGGTCCCAGCATTGACCACAACTTCTCGAATAGGTAGAAAACATAGACGCCTGCAAAAATATGTGCAATGTATATCAACTCGAGCATATGCAAACGAAGTGGATTGGTAATCTGTTTATTTCATTCTATGGGGTGAATGATTTGATAATACTTTATATTATATAACCTGAGCATTTTACTGCACAGTAGCTCGATCGAGAGTTTAAGCTTTATCCCTTACTTTCATAGTATCGGTCCTCCTCATCGTATCGGCCCTTTATTAATGATTTTTTTTTCAAATTTTAGAAGTTGTAATTTATTTGATGGTAATCCATGACTATTACGACGATCATTCTCATGATTTCCGGTGTTCATTGGAAAGTAGGTCATGTTTATTCCAGGGTGATGCTGCGATTTTTAAATTACGTAACACACCCGTAAGTACTTAGTTTATGGATAAGTAGTAGCATTATTAAATGTGTTATATGCCGCTTATTTTTCAATAAAGTATAAAACTATTTTAAAAACAAAATGAGCAAGAGTTTCGTTTTTCCATTCAGTTACTATTTGTAAAACAAGCACGTGCGCATAGTAACAAATCTTAACAACCAATCAAAAGGGCCGATACTATGAGAGGGTCGGTACAGGAAACAGATTACTAAAGGGAGCTTAGTCTATCAAGTATTTTGTCAAAACATTACCGATTTAAGTGCAGTTTTCGTTGTTATGTCCTAGAATACACTTGAACTATATATTGACATATAACACATGCGTGTTTTTGTATTCGTTCACTTCCAAAATTCCAACGTTTTCATTAAGAGGGCCGATACAACGGATAGACATGCTAATAATTACACTCTGGCTTGGTTTCAAGTTTTGTGGACTGTTTAGAAAATGCCAATATGATATCATAAACAATCATTATAATACATTATTACAATTATTACAAACAAATATAGTCCATATAGCTAGGAGCTGTATGTTGACCCATTATAGACACGAATTATTGAGTTATTATGAAAACGAACCCATCAGCAGTACTTGTACTGTCTCTCATTGAATTCAAATGCCATGTTTTACAAATTGGCCCAAATTGGTGTTGGTGTCAAGAACATAAAATACTCGTTACTTTGTCAATTATAGGAATTGTGTGCTCAAATTTCAGTTTTTTTTATTTGTCAGAAGTAGCACTAGCATAATATGTGCTCAACAGACGATGTCTTTTTCAACCATTGGTTCATAATTTCGACAGCTATATATGACTTCGATACTATGACAAAGTATGTTATAATATAAACGGGAGACACGTATTATTTTAATGAATGATTTCGCAAACTAAATTATTCGATTAGTCTACCTTTATAATGGTATTATGATTTGTAATTTCATCTTAAGCAATAACAATTGCTTTTTGTTTTAATGACAATGTAAAATAAAGAATCATGTCGATGATTATGATGAAGACTAACATGCTGACTTAACGACTGATGATGATAATAATGATGACGAATATTCAAACGATAATTATGGGATTTACGATACACCGGATATATCAATGTTATTACAATGATTACGAAAATAATAAATGCCATTATCCTAGTCTGTGATTAAAGGGAGATAATACGATTTTGTCAAATATTTATGAATTTATATAAATATGTAAACAACTTATTATACATATATTTCAATATAAATTAAAATAGAGTTAAGAAGAACATGTGTCGAAAAATGCGAAATACGCCAGATATTTAATTTTGAAATCGAAAATGTCTGTACAGTCGAATTCGTTATGTATATCATGCATGTACGATGTGATTCTAAATTAAGTTTTACGGATCATTGTAATTTCTTGCAACGATTTCTATTCATACGACACACGAACACTAACTCCGATCCTAATAAAAAGACGAATGTTTCGGTTATTGAAGGAATATATGTACGAAATATCTTTGTCGCATTCGGCTCGCGGCGCTAATTTGTTTTTTCTGCATTTTATGACATTCGTCTTCAATGTATAATTTTTCTTGCCTATTTGTGTTATTGTAACATATTTTTTATCAATATATTACAATTGAACACATGTAAAAATCGTATAATCTCCCTTTAAGTTGATAGTGATGAAGACAAAATAGGCGACGAAGACTTACCCACGCAGGAGACCAGCGCAAACCAGACATACGGCTCGACGGTGATCCCCGACCCGCCATCTTCATGTTCACCGTGAACCCCGAGCGCCTGCGGAATTAAGGTCGTCAAAGGTAAACAACATACGCTTGACAACCCGTCAGCGGTCAGATCTTGCTAACAACAACGAACTGTTTTGATGACAAGCCAGAGGTTAGTTATAGCTTCTACTTTGATGTTTAAAAGGAATGCCATTGAATGACATGAATCCATAGTTGTTGTGTGCATTATAGGACCCTTATTGGGTCAAGTTTTAAGATCAGCGACATGAGTTTAATAATAAGTCAGAATTATCTTACTAACATTGTACAGTTAATTCAGTAAATTGAATGAATGCATGATTGTCTGTGTGCTCCTAGCGCATCGGGGTCGATGTCAAATGGAAAACATTGAAACCGATCGATTCACGATTCAATTCATTTTATAAGATAGAATAAAGTATATTTCAGGATGGCCGGGAAAAAATATGCAGCCAGCTCATGATTAACGTTAGATAGGTTTTAAAATCAGATCAGATATGAATATATCATATCAATACACGTTCCATTATTTGATCGGGTTTATATATAAAAATTTGAAAATAAGATTGGCGATTTGTCCGGTACAATACCGCCTAATTGCATCAGGGTCAAGGATCAACCCAATATAAAAGAGAACTATAAGCAAGAAAAATCCATTTAAGTCAGGAGAAATATTTTTAAATGCGTCAGTTCTACATGAGTTGTCATTTGCACTAAATTACCTTAATTCTGGCTGTGTCTTATTATGGTTGCTTATGGATAATGTCGCCATCAGCGCTTTGATTTTTTTCTTAAATTAATTAGATCTACGGTCGAAATAATTATATCTGTGCACCTACCGTGGGAATTAAATGCAGAAAGGCGTCCGCGTACAGCGTTCCTATCGCCAAACCTATAAACAGCGCCATTAAGATGGAGAACGCTCTCTTTGACGCCAGCTTCACGAACAGCGCCCCAAGGGCCGAGCAGGCGCAGACGATAAGAGTGGCTATAGTTCCGTACCCGTAGCCTGGAAAAAAATGGAGCGACCGAGAAACAACGACTATATTTGTAAACCTTCGCAAAATATATTCATTAGTGTAGGTAATAAATCGTCTGCTGATCCAGAGTGGGAAAGAGGGCTTGCAGGCTACAGTCAGTTCCGTGTTTATTGGAGAATGACGGAATCTTTAACTTGATTTATCAGAAAGTAATCATAAGCTTTGAAAGATTCGCATTTTCATTACTGACAAAAATTGTTGAAAATGTTCATATTTTGAAAAGAATTAATCGTTAAAATAAAAACTAACATATAGAAATAATCAAAATAAATTGTGGACCCCCTTTCGAGTTATCCGTTTGGCAAGCGAGAAGGAAATAAAGTTTCAGCAGAGGATACAAAAAAATGTCGCTACGCACAATATCAGACATTTGACATTAAATAAAAAGTAACAAGAAGTGCTTAACGCCTCACGCTTAATATACAAATGCTCTGGGTAGTCATTAAATATTTAAGAATATTGACACAAGCGGATTTCCTACGTTCGGCGTCCGACGGTTTAGCGGAAGTGTCGCTCTCTTCGATCGCAGCGCAGCTTCCGGCCACCTTCTGCTGCAGTAGCGCGGGGCAAAGAAGCGACACCTGTGCCGATGTGAGGCTGGTTCCCTCCATTTCGAATGTTGCGTACAGCTGGTCCGGCGTGAAGCAGACGGATTCCTGAATGCAGGCACATTAGCTCGAAACTCCGTCGATTGAGAAAAATTAGCTAGAAACTCCGTCATATTATGAAAATTAGACAGAAACTCCGCGGAATAAGGCAAATTAGCTAAACACTCCGTCATATTAGGAAAATTAGATAGAAACTCAGTGAAATTGGGAAAAATAGCTAAGAACTCTGTGAAATGAAGCAATTTAGCTAGAATTTCCGTGGAATAAGGAAACTTAGCAAGAAACTCTGTCGCATGAGGAACAGAAGCTAGAAACTTCGTGAAATGAGGCGCACTAACGGTAGCTAGAAAAAACAACGCCAAAAGGCAAATAAGCTAGACGCTACGTGGAATAATGCAAAAATGAAAGGTAGCTAGAAACTCCGCGGAATGAGACAAATTAGCAAGATACTCCTAAGAATGAGGCAAACTTAGCTAGAAACTCCGCCATGCGAGCATGTCCCGAAACGAACATTCTTATGTACCTACAACTGGTCAGAGGTAAACAGGAACCTAACCTTTTGTACATGTTTAACTCTTAAGTGAAGGTATAAAAGTTTTACTATGTGTTCTTCATTTCAAAATGCTCTGTCTGTCCAATTTATTTAAGAAGCCATATTCTATGGCGATATCGGTTTTGTGAAATATTCAACATCAATAAGAATCTTATTTTTGTCACTTCCTTGTTGTTATGATCGATCACAAAAGTGCAACCAAAAAACGCTGAGGTAGATTCTAATCAGCATAATGTATGTACATGTAACAAGTAGCCATATCCCTTATGATACATCTTAAAAATGATCTACTAACAAAGTGCGTTTAGATAATGGCATTAATGTTGCCGAAAAGGGTTTGTTTTTTGAAGTTAGAAATTCATTATCTGAGCTTTTTATTTGTTTTCAAAAAACTTGACTCTACCAATTCGTGGTTATGTAAGAAGTCACCATCATCGGCCTCTCGTTTTCGCCTCTTGACTCGCACGTTGTTTGACGTCATCAAACCCTCGTCTACTTCTCGCCGTTTTCGCGCATGACCGTGACCTTCATGACCCGCCTCTGAGCTCACGGTATCGCTCGCACCCTTCTCGCCGATTCCCAGAGAGGTGAACACTTTTTGGAAATCTGAAAAAAACATGAAAGCAAAATTTGAGGTTGCATCTCTCGTTAATCCAATGTCCGCCTTTTGAAATGTGTACCCAAAGCCTATATGTTGCACTCACGCATGTCATCATTACATTCCCATAGCTATCAAATAAATGCGCATGTAATGCTTTTATAAATGCGTCAGAAAAATTGGGCGCATGCAATTATTTAGCTGTATAAATCATTGTAACAACCAAAGACAAACTCTTAAAAGATTATATTTTGTTCATGGGAAATTTGAGAGCGCAAACGAAAACAGAATACAACAGGAACAACAAAAAAGAGGCAATATAAACTAATCACTTGTTTTCGCGACCGTATCATTTTCTCCACCAGTTCTTCTAGAAGTGCCTCCATGAAGAAGGTCGGACGGGGAACCACTCGACACTCCCGGGAAACGGTGGCGCCTTGAAATACAGAATGGGATAAGAAGGGGGGGGGATGAATTAGTAAAGTGAGTGTTTTCGACGATAGCTTACTTTTTCACCGCTTGACTGTCTCAATCTATTTCTTTGCCTTAATGTATAACTATATGCTTTTCTTATATTATTGCTAAACAAATCGTTCGGTAAAACACAGCGTGACTTTTTCAAAAAGCGTTTGATATTTTAGCATTTATGAACACGTATGACATTGAAACATATTACATGGTTTTGAAGAACTGTTACGGAAAATATCTAATGATGGTACTGTACGCGTGATTGAATGTGTGAGTTTTTACCACTTTCTTCTTTTCCCGGACAAGGTATGTATTGTTGATGAAAATGTTGAAGAAAAATCTTGTAATGTCATACACACAAAAAATAATCTGTGTTTATACCATCAATGATGTTTAGCAGGATAAGGGTCGCAATGTGCCCCAGATGCGCGGTGGTGTTGGCCCCTGCATCGACAGGAAGTTCCAGTTTGTCATACACGACATCGGCCCTAGACACTGCGGAAGTATATCATACAAACTATAGGCAGATATTATGACTTCTCAAACGTGAATGGGATATCATATAAGTCAAGAATGTATTGTTCACAGAAATAAAAAGTTGTTTGTTCATTCATCTGTATGGTGATAGCATTTCAGTGTAATCTGTTGAGAAATGCGGTAGTAGTTCCCTATACAAACTTATGAAACAATTCAGCTGACCGACCGACCGATCGAAAATAACAACAATTCTCCATTATTGAGACTTGTGCTTATTTAAAGCAAAAATGCTATATGTATTCTTTGCATAGTATATTGATAAGTGTGGCCGCTAAAACATTAGTAAGTTCAACGTCACGATATTTTCAGGATTTATCTAGCCTTCATATTTCTGAATCACATGTCATTATAATGATTATAATAATAATAATAATACTAATAATAATAATAATAATTATTATTATTATTATTATTATTATTATTATTATTATTATTATTATTATTATTATTATTTATATTCAATTCTTATTATGATTTTAAAGAACATATTTTTATATTAAGTACTTTGAAAAAAATTATCACATGCTGTAACAAGTCTATAATATTTGGAAAAATTGAAAACAATAATTATGCTAAGAAAATACAAGTTTAATAAGGATGATGATGATATGTTAATCGCCATATTTACTGCATTGCCTTCCTACACTTAAACTGGAAACACAAATATATTGTTTGCACTATACATATCATATGTTCTTAATGTCTTCTTGTTGTATCGATAAACATATATACTTCGGATACATAAGGTATTTTTAAATTCTGTTCTGAATCTATGCATTTTTAAATTTTAGTTTTGTCAACTGTGAACAAGTCCCTTTCATAGTCGAGTTAAACGTAAACAGAAACATAGCGTCGTTCTTTAATCATGGTTTATCAACATCTAAGGCTTGTCCATAATATCTAAACCGGATACAAACTCTAAAGGCAATTGAAATATGTATATAAATTACGGAATACCGTTAGTGCCATCGTGGTTACACATTCAAATCCAGAAGGCGACAATGCGATAGTGCGATAGTACGATGGCAAAAAATGCGATAGTACAATGGCGACAATGCGATAGTACGATGGCGACAATGCGATATCGTGATAGTACGACGGCGACATTGCGATAGTACGATGGCGACAACGCGATAGTACGATGGCAACAATGCGATAGTCATATCGTACTGTCGACGTCGCATCATCGCATTGTTACCATCGTACTATCGCACTGTCGCCATCGTATTTTTGCACTGTCGTCATAGTTTTATCGCACTATTGCATTATTTATTGCCATCGTATCATCGCTTTATCGCTATCGTACTATCGCGTTATCGCCATCGTACTATCGCAGTGTAGCCATCGTACTATCGCATTGTCGCCATCGTACTATCGCATTGTCGCCCTCTGGATTTTAATGCGTAACCACGATGGCATTCCGTAATATATTCATAAAAATGTAATCAACTGCATTGCGATCGCAACATCGCAGTCGCGGCATTTAAAACTGATGAACATTAAATGATACTTTCCTTATTTTTACACTGTAAATTGAATATGGCCGTTAGCTGAAATAAACACGTGAATATAGTCTATATCCTAATATATGCCCAGTATTCCGCGTCGTCATGTTTTAATCCAAAACTTATTCATGCTTTTTAGAAAGGTCCTTTCCAATAATAATAAGAAACAAATGGCAATCTAAAAGCTCTATCGGAAAACAACGGCAACATTATATACAAATAATGAAGCTCATTTTTAAATAAAAGCGAACAAAAATGTACACATATAAAAATTATTAAGTTGGCTTTTTTAATTACCATTTCTTTAAAAAGCTCTACATCG
Source organism: Dreissena polymorpha (assembly GCF_020536995.1). Taxonomy (NCBI): domain Eukaryota; kingdom Metazoa; phylum Mollusca; class Bivalvia; order Myida; family Dreissenidae; genus Dreissena; species Dreissena polymorpha. The sequence goes on along the minus strand of NC_068369.1, from coordinate 20,412,701 downwards.
TGTTCGTCTGCATGTTCGCCTGCATGTTTGTCAGCATGTTCGTGGGCATGTTCATCCCCGTGCGTGTCTTCGTCTGAAATGAAAAAGTAATCCATAAACTTAATAAAGTAAGTCCGTTGCTTGGTACATTATAATAGCTAAATTTCTTAAGAAGATAGTTTCTATTATTTGAAGCTACACTTCGCTTTCCTTTTGATATCATGAATATGTCAGCAAAAAGCAAGTTGGAAGACGTAAAAATGACGATTAATCCATCATCAAGAAAGACGTAAAAGAAAGAGCGATAACTGAGTGAGGATTCGGAAAAAAAAAACACGTAAACAAGAGAGATAACTGAGAGGGGATTAGAAAAAAAACAACAACGTTAAATAGAGGGGATTTGAAGTGAGATATGAGCAAAATCTTCGTAGCAGAGATTAACCCATTTATGCCTAGCGTCTAGAAAAAAGGCCTTGGCAAACAGCGTAGACCTAGATAAGACGCCGCATGATCAGGGTCTGCGCTGTTTGCGTAAAGAAATTTCCGTAAATAACATTCTAAATATAGAAATAAGTATACATCCCCAATTTTGGAAATAAATTGATCCAATTAAGAAGGATGGGAGAGACCACTAGGCATAAATGGGTTGAACTGACAACTCGAAAAAGATGCCCAAACAAAACTAGAGAGCTTCAACAATAACTAGATAGCTTCAAAAATAACTAGAGAGCTTCAACAATAACTAGAGAGCTACAACAATAACTAGAGAGCTTCAACAAAAACTACAGAGCTTCAACAATAACTACAGAGCTTTAACAATAACTAGAGAGCTTCAACAATAACTAGAGAGCTTCAACAATAACTGTAGAGCTTCTCAACAATAATTACAGTGCTTCAACAATAACTAGAGAGCTTCAACAATAACTACAGAGCTTCAACAATAACTAGAGAGCTTCAACAATAACTAGAGAGCTTCAACAATAACTACAGAGCTTCAACAACAACCAGAGAGCTACAACAATAACTAGAGAGCTTCAACAATAACTACAGAGCTTCAACAATAACTAGAGAGCTTCAACAATAACTAGAGAGCTTCAACAATAACTATAGAGCTTCAACAATACTACAGAGCTTCAACAATAACTAGAGAGCTTCAACAATAACAACAGAGCTTCAACAATAACTGGAGAGCTTCAACAATAAATAGAGAGCTTCAGAAATAACTAAAAAGCTTCAACAATAACTAGAGAGCTTCAACAATAACTAGAGAGCTTCAACAATAACACGAGAGCTTCAGCAATAACTAGAGAGCTTCAACAATAACTAGAGAGCTTCAACAATAACTAGAGCTTCAACAATAACCAGAGAGCTTCAAAAATAACTAGAGAGCTTCAACAATAACTAGAGAGCTTCAACAATAACTAGAGAGCTTCAACAATAACAAGAGAGCTTCAATAATAAATAGAGAGCTTCAACAATAACTAGAGAGCTTCAGCAATAACAAGAGTGCTTCTACAATAACTAGGGAGCTTAAACAATAATAGTGAGCTTCAGCATTAACTAGAGAGCTTCAACAATAACAAGAGAGCTTCAGAAATAACTAGAGAGTTTCAGCAATAACTACAGAGCTTTAACAGTATTAGAGAGCTTCAGCAATAACTAGAGAGCTTCAACAATAACTAAAGAGATTAAAAAATAATGAAACATTTTTGAGAAGGTAATAATAGCCTTCTAACTGGAGCATGCCGCAGAAGTGTCGAATACCCTGTAGTAAGATGAAGCGAGGTGTATTCACGATGGCAGACACTCTAAAGTAAAAAGGGGATTTACTTTAACATTTTTTAAACCGGATTAAACAACTTGCACAAGCACAACTATATTAAAACAAGAGTGCCCGAAAAGCCCTCAGTCGCTATCCTGAGATTCAAAGAAACTGACCTGTTCTATGCAGTCCAAGATGTCATAAGAACAAAATGTTCTTACCAACTTTCATGACTAGTGAACACCCTGGCAGCCACGTTTTTCTACAGACACGAACCATTTTCATACACATCCAAGATATCATTTAAACAAATATTCTGACAAAGTTTCATGACGATTCATGAAGCCATAGAAGGAAAAATGCCCAGCCACCTGGTGGCCATATTTTTCAAGATACTGGAACCAGTTTCAAACTTGTCCAAGATATCATTGGGAAAAATCTTCTGACAATGTTTCATGATGATCGGACAATAATTATGGCTTCTAGTGTTAACAAGGTTTTACTATAGCTATATAAGGAAAAATGCCATGCCCCCTTGGCGGCCATATTTTTCCACCAACCGGAACCATTTTCAAACTCATCCAATATATCATTGGGACAAATCGTCTAACCCAGTTTCATGATGATCGGACAATAAATGTGGCCTCTAGAGTGTTAATAAGGTTTTACTAAATCAATTATGGCCATATTAGGATAAATGCCCCGCCTCCTGGTGGCCATGTTTTAAAAACAACCGAAACCATTTTCGAACTCATCAAAGATATAATTGGGACAAATCTTCTGACCAAGTTTCATGAAATTCGGAAAATAAATGTAGCCTCTAGAGTGTTAACAAGGTTTTTACTATAGCCATATAAGGAAAAATGCCCCGCCCCCTGGCGGCCACATTTTTCAACCAAGCGGCATCATATTTTAACTCTTCCAAGATATTGTTGGGATGAATCTTCTAACCAAATTTAATGAAGATCGGACTATAAATGTGGCCCCTATAGTGTTAACAAAATTTTACTATAGCAATATACATATGTATAGCCATATAAGGAAAAATGCCCCGCCTCTTGGCCGTCATGTGTTTCAAGCAAACGCAACTATTTCAAACTCATCCAAGATATCATTGAGACCAATCTTCTGACCAAATTTCATGAACATCGGACAATATATTTGGCCTCTAGAGTGTTAACAAGGTTTCACTAAAGCCCTACAATAGCCACATAAAGAAAAATGCCCGGCCCCTTGACGACGCACGACGGACAAAAGGCGATCACAAAAGTTCACCATGAGCACATTGTGCTCAGGTGAGCTAAAAACACATACTCGTCCGATTGAAAAAAATATTGATAAATGTATACGCAAATCGTCGTAAACATTAGGTCTACGTGCAGACATACGAACGGACGGAAGGGCGGACGGTTAGGCGGGCGTGCGCCTTTAGTGAATCAGGTATACACTCTACTAGTTGCGGAAGAATGTACAGGCTCGCAGTAGTTAATCAAGCGTGGTATCTAGACATTATTTATTCTTCCTGTTTCATTTATTAACATACAACCTGCGTTAAAATGGGCGTATCCGGTTTCTTAATTTTGGGGTTATCGATTGAGAACCACAATGCTATCGAAACTACACTGAAATGGGGTTTAAAACCACGCAAGCAAATAAGATTATTCCGCAAAACCATACCCTGTTTAAAAGAATGTTATTCTGCGTCTAAATACGTTTTTTTATATTTGTGCATTCATGCATCACAATTCTACAATCTTATTCACATCGCCCCGTATACGTTGTATTTAGAAGCTATGACACAGTCGGGAATGTAATGTGCGTTCTTTATTTTCACATTTATTTCACCGGCATAAAAAAGTAAGCGCGGTGGTACGCTCAAATATCAATTTGATTTTCATTTGCAACACACGTTATGAGTGGAACATGTATTTGTATAATTTACGTATATAAACACTCACTTAGACAAGGACAGTTCTATGTTAAAAAGAGCATGAATTAATTAATTGTTTACTTCCCATTTTGATAAGGACTCTGAACCCCATACGTTCCTTGTCAAAACTCGTTATCGGTGTGTATTGGCCTTTAGTCAACGACAAATATATTCTAAATTATAGGGTAAATTTTGTGTTATAACCGTTAACCTGGAATTCTGAAACACCAAGGGCGTGTATCAAAACAGTTGAACATATGCGCGCATTGGAAAGTAACTATTCAACGATATTGAGAACATTACCTCGAGCAGTGCCGGCGGTGCCGGATTAGCACCGTGGAGGCCAATAGGCAGTGAAACTTGTGGGGCCCGCACCCAAGGCAACTATTGCCTACTTGAATACCAGTGCCAAGTCAATTTCACTTGTTTAAATTAGCCTACCAGTGCAAAGGATGGCAATACATAAAATATGACAATTTAGTTTATAGGTATAAAATGTCATTATTATACCGTAATGTCAATACGACATTTAAATAATTACAAGAAGAATTTCAGAAAACAATACCGGTTAGCAAATAATAAATTATTTCACTTGGTAAAAAAATGTTACACCTTAAATCGGCGATTGATAGCCGGTACTAAAATATAATACCGTGCCAGGCGAGTGATTCCAGATATTCTTGCAGGTGCGTGACGTCAATCAAATCAGACCCCGCCTCCTTAATGGCGGACATCATGCTGGCTTTGTATTGGGTGACCAGAGCGGACGTGACGACGACGTCTCTGTGACAAGAGCCATTTAAATGCGGGGCGACAGCCAATAGAGTCGTCGCAAAATCGCGAATGTGGTTTCGTCAATTGGTATGCTCGGGTACGTCACCGTCAGGCACTACAATGAACAAAACAAAACATATCTGTGTAGAACACATCTCATATATATGCCCTAGCTTTAGGTGTGGGGATGAAAATGGATTTGCGCATATGTACATGTATGTCATGGCGTCGCTTTTTGCAACTCTTAGCATTAAAAGTATAACACCAAGAGTGATGAAACTTGCTAAGCATCGCGTGTGAAACGGCGTATAATGTTTGGTCAATATGAGAAAACAAGTGTTCGTTTAGAAACATGCCATTTAAAAAAATCGCTCATTCTAAAATAGTATTGTTGACGGAGTGATGAAAATTAACTTAAATAAAAACGCTTATGAAATAGAGTGCATCTGGGTATTATTGCACTAGAATATTGCGACATGAGCGGAACGTCGGACAGCCGCGCCTTATGCATTCATTTCCGGTGTGAAGCGAGACTTAGAAAAACTAAAACAAAAGCCTTGTCTTGAATATGAAGGATGAGGGATGATGAGGTCATTTTGATATTGATGATGATACTCAAGATGATGATGATTATAATTATGGTGATGGTGATCGACCTGTATTGCCATTTTAAATTAAAATTGATACAACTAGTAAAATCCACATACAATTCAAAAAAAAATTGTAATCCCATATCTTACTAAGTTCTATTAACCATAACCATGTATTAAGTGAACACTCATAATACGTGTTCTATTATTGCAATGACAATAGCCCATGGCGTTGTCTGTCCTTGAGATGTGAAAATGTGAAGCAACTCGAAATCGAGCCTATGGGTATTTGGTCCCGCGATAAAATTAATTGCGTAGGAGTGTGAGTCATTTCAGCGTTGATTGTTATTGCATGCCTATTATCAGCGAATGTTCAACGGTTCATTCAATCGTGAGTGTAGCAAGTCGAAATCGAACCTATGGGCATTTGGTCCCGATGTAGACATTATGCTTCAAAACATTGAAATCGTATTTCAATTTTGCAACCGTAAAGGTCGACCGTTTACATTTTATGAAAGCACTCATGCAGCTGCTATTAACTCCCTTTCCAAAGCTACTCTTAATAGAGCCTAGTGGTATTATGGTTAAGGATAGGATGATGAATATTGCTATTGAGCAGCGAGTAGTATTCGTGTTATAACCAAAGCCGGGACTTGCACCCAGATTTCTTCTCCCTCGAAGAAGGAAAAGCGTTCTGCTTTGAACTACTGTGGTTGTATAAACACGTTTCATACAAGCTACATGATCAAGAGGTGTCACTCAGCGTTTGTACGGGCTTGTGACCGTTCTTTTCACAGCGAAATGAAAAGAGCCGCTTTACCACCTTGCGATATGCAATACGGACTAGATACTAGCAAAAATAGCAGTAACTTTTGTCATACAATCATGAAGAAACATTGGCCTTTCGGCGATGGCTAAACCTCAGAAATCCCATTCAAATAGATATTTTTCACATCTTGCAGAAATGTGCTGTTGCATAATTTCTCAAAAATATCCTAAATCAGATAATATACAATAACATGTGGACATCTGTTCCAGTATCTTGCAAGACGAATAACTATTAGTGGAGCTGTAACATAGCACAACCTTAGATATGCTACTGCCTTCCAACTGTGTTATTTTACCAAATATGTTAGATTGATCAGACACGACAGATTTTCATACCAACTACACGTGAACAAAACACGTTCGTATCAAACTGCAAAATTGCATTGTAGTGTTTGCAGACCACCTGCTGCTGAGAATTGTCTTCTACTATACAATACATACCAATCATGACTACATCTCACGACCAAATCAACAACGCAAGCTAGCGACAACCTCATCTGTGGTGCTAACATAGAGATATATTATAGCGTAAGTTTAACCCGTTTTTGTCGTGATACGAATTCGCATGTGCCCGTTGAGAGCATGTGTTTGTGCCTACTGATTTGAAACATCAACACCTTTACTATACATTGCTACACACCAATCTCGACTACATTTCACAATCAAAACAAACATACAAGCTAGCTAGCGACAAGCTAAAACGTTTTAGCAGCGTTGAAGCGACACTGCTTTCCAAAATATTCAAGCAGGTGTATGAATGTGCTTACAGGTCTGTAACATTGATGCTACTATACTATATATTACATCTCACAACCAAATCATAGCGTTGAAGCGATACTGCTTTTCAAAATATTCAAGCAGTTGTGTAACTTACTGGCGTTTCAAAATGAGAACATTCGAGTTGTTGAGATTCAAATACGGTTGTAGACTGTAGTGGAGCGAAAGGTTTTTAATTGGAATTGCTTTGCACTATTTTAAAGTTAGTCATAAAACTGCGTTTATAGTTTTTATCAATTGTGCTAGCAATTCTGAGAATGTCATGAAAGTCGCTCAAATCGATGTATATATCATTTTTTCATCATCAACTCATCAACTTTCTATCAACTCAAATAGAAATAATCACTTAACGTTATGTGTATTGTGTTTTTGTTCGTATTTCTACATGCGAAATATGAAGCCTAAATACTGATAAATGTTTATTTTGATGTTTCTCATTGAAAGACAAGCTATACCTATCGTCGTGCAAAATGTGTATGCAGTTAAAAGCGAGTAACTGCTTTGAGTTTACGAGTCGCCTTATGTAAGTCTCAACACGAGTAGTTCGTTAGGCGCAATTAATGTTCAACGCAACATTGAGTAGCATAGTTTGTGTCCATATGGCAAATATCTAATAACGTTGAGAGTCATTCATATACTTTTATTTATCATGTTCCCTCAAATAAAAGTTTGAAAGTTTTTGCTTTGTACGATTGAAAGCTAGTGGTGTCACTCGGCGTTTTCACGGACTTGTGACCGTTCCTCTTGTGCTCAGACAAGAGAAGTCGCCTTCCCACCCAGCCTAGCAGACTTTGTGCATTGAAGCACTTAATAGAAATGTTATTGCTTGGTCATCGGTCAGGTTCGGTCAACGCGTGCCTGCGTTTCTGAGAGAGCCAGATTAAGATATTTCGTGTCACCGTACGAAAATACCATGGTGTCGCATAGCAAAGCACAGGCATGTCACCATGCGTGCCTACCACCCTTCCAACAGCGCAACAATGTGGTGTTGAAAGGATTCCCAGATAGTGTCGAAAGTATTGACGGTCATAACGGGGACGAGTTGCTTTATAGCGCCTCATTTCGTATTGACTTGCAACCCCGCCCTAGACCGCTACACAGCTAACTGGGCAGGACTCCATCTGACTATCAATCTCAGCGATCATAGTTTTGAAAACGTCTGCTTTTTAATTGTTGGTATTTGGTACTTGGAGTCTCTTGTGCCAAAGTAGAGACTTACTTTTTGTTTAAAGATGAAGCAATCATTAACTGGTTGGTAGTCTTAACAGTGCGTCAAGATAAGCACCGTGAAAACATTTTAGCACCGAAATACCGAGGTGTTCACCCCCAAGTGCTATCAGTGCGCTTCACACTTGTGGAGTCTTAAACCCCTCGGCCGCCCAAACACAGTTAATGACTGTTAATGTTTATTTTTTGTTTGATTTTGGTATTGCATAGTTTAAACACAAACACATACATCAATACAATATTGCTGGCCAGCGCAATAAAACAAGGAAAAAAAAAAGGTAGGAGAACAATCTCCTTTAGTTTTTGTCATGTAAAAACATAACATAAACATACACACTGTCAACACTTGCCACTTGCAACACCGAGTTCGTTTCAGTTCAGAATGTACACATTTTTCGATCGACACACATTCGCAATGTTACATGGATTCACAAAGATACATGGATTCACAAAGTTGCACTGATGTCCATACACGGGCCAATGTTCAAGTTATCGGTGCGATGGACCCACGGTTTTGTCGCAGCTATACGCACACGTATGTATTGACTACTCGGTGTCCACATCAAGGTTTGCAAATTGCACTGAAAATAGAAAAGCAAATTGTGTTAAACAGTAAACGATGAAATGAAAGTAAACAGCCTGAAATGATAAAAACATGCATGTGTAATATACCATGGATCAAATAAAATAGTAAACACAAACTGCTAAAGAAAAAACACACAACTACCAACTGTTTGACTGATACTTACTTTTTTGTATATTGTGTTGCATGTTCAGGCGCCTTGCTGTTACTGCTCGTCTTGCAGTAGAGCTGAAATGAAATGAAAAGCATGATCAGAAACTTTCACTGTGTTTGTACAACTTACAATTTATGTGCACAATTTTGCATTTAAGTATAACATAACATTAAAACAATCTCAAACAATTGTTCAACTAATACTCACTTGTTTGTTTTGCTGTTTCCACAAAGGCGCCTTGTTGTCACTGCTCGCCTGGAAGTAAACCTGACACGTCTAGTAGTAGGAAACACTCGTCTTGTAGTAGGGCTGAAATGAAATGAAAGCATGATCAGAAACTTTTGAATGTGTTTGTACAACTTACAATTTATAAACACAATATTGAACTATAACAGTAAACTTGAAACAGATAACAATTTTACTTACCTATGTTGTCTTCGCTGAAATACAAAAGTCATGTTCATAGCAATCATAGCATATTAACACAAAATGAATACAACTCAAAACTTTTAGTAAGAAACTCAGTACTACTTTGTATTTTGTATCCAATCCCTCTGCTGGCAATCTTCTTCAGTCCACAATCGAGCTGAAATCAAGACTCAATGCATACATGTAAATTTTGCCAAATAATAAACAGAACTGTGAACCCAAAACTTTAACTAAACAAAACTAACTTTTCAACTGTAATGGTACTCACCTCTGGCAACTGAAATCATACAGACATTTTGCATAGCACAATACATTTTTAGTTTGAAGATAAGAATGATTTATGAACATTTTACTTACCAAAGCATAAATATAAAAGACATGCTATGATAAAAAAAACAATATGTATACAAAATTATACATAAAGAAACACAATCTACTTACCATTGCTGACCTGAAATTGAAAAAGCCACATTTTGTATAGCACAACAATCATATTCAGTTTTTACATAAATGAAGTGTACTTACATCTGCCAAACTGAAATGAAAAAAGCATAGCAGAATAAAAGTCATAAAACATATTTCAATATGCAATTAAAGAAAGCAATTGTACTTACCAACAGGCAACTGAAATGAAAAAAAACACATTTGGTATGGCAGAATAAAAGTCATCAAAACAGGTCAATGAAAATTAAAGAAGGCAATTGTACTACCACAGCCACACTGAAATGAAAATATATTAAGCATGCATAGCAGGATAAAGTCATCAAAACATTTCAATATGAAATTATACAAGTTAGTGTACTTACCACAGGATACTGAAATGAAAAACAGACATTTTACAATGCAGAATACAGGTCATAAAAACAGTTCATATTAAATTATAGAAAGTTGTTGTGTTACCACAGCCATACTGGAATGAAAAAAACATTTAGCAACTTGCATAATAATCAAGACTTACCTAGCTGATCTTGAATCATTCTCTGTTTCTCAACTTCTCAGTAGTCCAAAAGTCTGCTCTGTAACGACCCCACCTTCCAATCTGAAAAATAGTTAAGCATAACAAAGCACACAACAAAACAAAAGAGTAGTTTTAATTACCTCTATTTTGTGCAGGTTTTCTAAACAGCCACTTTCTTCTTGAAACCTGTATCGTCTCTTTTTTGACCCATGTGAACAAGTCACAGCAATGTAAGT